>NW_013840949.1:0-760 GCF_000517525.1 Limulus polyphemus
CCAGGAAAAACGATATTCGGCTATTTTGACCTCTACACCCGAAAAAAACAACTCCAGCTTGAAAAAGATGACAGAGATAAAAAGAAAACGAAAGAGAGTGGTCACGGAAAAGGCGCTAGCGCTGGTAATAAAGGCAAGAAAAAAAGCGAAAAATCGGATGGAAGAAACTGAGTGTCTTCTATGTGGAGACCTGCTTAGTAATTCTGTATCCAGAGAATAATAGGTGCAGTGTACAGTCTGTTATAATTGGGCTCATCATGAATGCACAGCAGGTGAAACTCGTGGTCCATATATTTCTGAAAACTGTGATTGTGACACAGACTAGAACTATAACCATTTTTGTTTTAAGTTTTTCGATCATTGAACAATGATTCTTATATTTTTAAATAATATAAAATAAATCTTGAAACGATTACACGAATGAATTTATTATTAACAATATAATTATGTTTGAATTGTCGTTTTAAAAGTTTTTTTTATGGTGTAATCATTAATAAATTTATTAAGCCTACAATTATTATATCGTATTAAAATTTAGAAAATCTGGAATAATTACTGAAATTAGGCTTATACTCTAACCTGCTAAATGTTATGAGAAAACTACAGTAGGCCTATTATAACATTTAGCATGATAGGGTAGGCTAATTTTGGTAAATATTCCAGATTTTTTTATTGTATAACAACATGCCCCACCTATTATATCAACTTATCCCGCATCCGGGGCATATTGTTATACTTGACTTTACTTCAAAATCTTTAC
>NW_013840950.1:0-394 GCF_000517525.1 Limulus polyphemus
ATACATGTATTAAAAGCCTATCTTTGAGTTACAATATTTTCTTCTTTATCTACCCTTTGTTTCAGGTTTCTTGTAGTTTTTTAATTTTAGTCTCATTGAATTATAATATATAAATATAAATCTTTAGTTAACGATTGTCCTCTTGCTAGGAATAAAGACGGCAGTGCTGCTCACTCTGGTGGCGACACCTTATGGAGGAGAAGTGATGTACATGATCTGGATTTGTGGGCTTTTAACTACATTTCCTCTTGTTTTTGTCTGTATTCCGGCTGCTGTTGCTGAAGTTGTCGAAACGAAATACACTATTGAAATTTTTGCAATGGTACTTTTTACATCAATAAGTGTAGAGCAATTATTATCAATAAGTTGAGAAAAACACCTTAATATCAATCTC
>NW_013840951.1:0-630 GCF_000517525.1 Limulus polyphemus
GTGTATTATCAAAAACAACACACAAAATTTAACAATACTGTGTACTTTCAATAAGAAAACACAAGATTTAACGATACTTTGTACTATCAATAACAAGCCATAAGATTTAACGATACTGTGTGCTATCAATAACAAGCCACAAGATTTAACGAAACTGTGTACTGTCAATAAGAAAATAAAATATTTAACAATAGTGTGTACTGTCAATAAGAAGACACAAGATTTAACAATACTGTGTAATGTCAATAAGAAGACACAAGATATAACAATACTGTGTATTATCAAAAACAACACACAAGATTTAACAATACTGTGTACTGTCAATAAGAAAACACAAGATTTAACGATACTGTGTACTATCAATAACAGGCCATCAGATTTAACGATACTGTAACACAGTATCGTTAAATCTTATGGCTTGTTATTGATAGTACACAGTATCCTTAAATCTTGTGTCTTCTTATTGACAGTACACAGTATTGTTAAATATATTATTTTCTTATTGACAGTACACAGTTTCGTTAAATGTTGTGGCTTGTTATTTATAGTACACAGTATCGTTAAACCTGATGGCCTTTTATTGATAGTACACAGTATTGTTAAATCTTGTGTCAATTTAACAATACTGTG
>NW_013840952.1:0-396 GCF_000517525.1 Limulus polyphemus
CTTGTGTCTTCTTATTGACAATACACAGTATTGTTAAATCTTGTGTCTTCTTATGGAGAGTACACAGTATTTTTAATTATTGTGTCCTCTTAATGACAGTACACAGTATCGTTAAATCTTGTGTATTCTTATATAAAGTACACAGTATCGTTAAATCTTGTGCTTCTTATTGACAGTACACAGTATCGTTAAATCTTGTGTCTTCTTATTGACAGTACACAGTATCGTTAAATCTTGTGTCTTCTTATTGAAAGTACACAGTATCGTTAAATCTTGTGTCTTCTTATTGACAGTACACATTATCGTTAAATCTTGTGTCTTCTTATTGACAGTACACAGTATCGTTAAATCTTGTGTCTTTTTATTGATAGTACACAGTATTGTTAAATCGTGTGT
>NW_013840953.1:0-719 GCF_000517525.1 Limulus polyphemus
AGTAATAAGGACTTCTCTTGATACTACTTTGTTTGGGTGGGCTTAAAATCATGGGGAATCCTATGTAAAGGGACCTTATCAATTAATCTAAGTTTCAAATGGACAGCAACTGCCTGTTGTAGAAACCTAAACAACCTATCAAAGGACCATGTCAAGTTTGTTACAAAAGCGACAATGACACGACTTGAAACTATTATATTTTGGTGGTCATAACATTTATAAAGCATCCAGTGTAAAGGGAACATGTCAAGTTTGTTACAAAAGCGACAACGACTTCACTTGAAACTATTATATTTTGGTGGTTATAACATTTATAAAAAATCCAGTGTAAACAGGCCATGTCAAGTTTGTTACAAAAGCGACAATGACTTCACTTGAAACTATTTATTTTGGTGGTCATAACATTTATAAAGCATCCAGTGTAAAGGGAACATGTCAAGTTTGTTACAAAAGCGACAACGACTTCACTTGAAACTATTTTATTTTGGTTGTCATAACATTTATAAAGAATCCTATGTAAAGGAATTTTCTAAGTAACACAGTCGTAACAGGAGTAATCTTGAAATCATAAATAATATTCAACGTTAATCTGGTACACAGTTAAAAACATTTTATTTAGGCCTATCTATGGCCTTCAAAAAGTTGACGACTCTACATGATTCGACGTTACAACGTCATCCTCAGGGATGTAGAGTCGTCAATTTTTTGAAGGCCATAGA
>NW_013840954.1:0-394 GCF_000517525.1 Limulus polyphemus
TGACAAGCCATTCTACTTACTATGAATGACGAGACATTTTACTTAATAGGGAGGTCGAGATATTTTACTTATTAGGGATGACAAGACATTCTACTTACTAGGGATGACGAGACATTTTACTTATTAGGGATGACAAGACATTCTACTTACTATGAATGATGAGACATTTTACTTAATAGGGAGGTCGAGATATTTTACTTATTAGGGATGACAAGACATTCTACTTACTAGGAATGACGAGACATTTTACTTACTAGGGAAGACGAGACATTTTACTTAATAGGGAGGTCGAGACATTTTACTTATTAGGGATGACAATACATTCTACTTACTAGGAATGACAGCTCTATTCATCTCTTCTACATATGGATTATGTTTAACGATTATGATAAAC
>NW_013840955.1:0-391 GCF_000517525.1 Limulus polyphemus
AGTAACTTCACCAAGAGCTTCACCGTTTCCATTCTCAAAACTGAGTAGAGTTTCTTCTTCGACGGTGGCTTCTTCAGGTGGCACGTCTTCAGCAGCGTCATTTGTTCTGTTGTCCACTTCGTCCCAACTGAAATGTCCTGGACCATGATAATGCCAAAGCCTATTGGCATGCACCACTTTTGGCTTATCTCGCCGACCACATTTTATCCGGAAAGTCACGTCTGAGAGACGATCCACTATGTCATATGGGCCTTCCCATGGAGAAGACAACTTAGGAGACTTCCCTTTGGTCTTCCTGGGATTATACAACCATACCTTGTCTCCGGGTACAAAGCAGACTTCAGTAGATCTCTTATCATAAGTTAACTTCATCGAATCAGCAGACGTTTTT
>NW_013840956.1:0-870 GCF_000517525.1 Limulus polyphemus
GACCACTGAAAAAGTTACTTAGAATAAAACAAAAATTGTCTACACAATTTTGACACTTGGATCTAGATTCCCTGCGAAATATTAATTAGACCACTCTCAATAACTAAAAATGTTTCCGCAAATTCGTAGACTTTAACAAACACGTATCAAACAAAAGTTTAGACTATGGACGTTGAGTATCCACAGAGCGATGACAGTTTTTCGATATTTTTATGTATGTTTTTAGCTGCGACATAGTTGCTCAAAGAATGGCTCTGAGTTATATAGATATATGCTTTAGTAATAGTCCAAATATTAATCCTGACTAACGAGAATTATAACTATAACGTCTTAGTCGGAATTCTGTCATTGATTATTTATGTTGAAAATATAAACAAATGATGTAACTCTAAAAGGTTTTTTGAATCCGAATTTCGCGCAAAACTGTTCGAGAGCTATGTGTGTTAGCGATCAGACAGTTACAAATATTAATGTGCAATATGTAGCCTGATGTTAAGCAAGTCGAAAAGGTTTTTGAATCTGAATTTCGCGCAAAACTGTTCGAGAGCTATGTGTGTTAGCTATCACTAATCTAGAGATAAACTAGAGGGAAGGCAGTTTGTCAAAACCACCCACCACCAACTCTTGCTCCACAGCTGAGAGTTTTATTCTTATTCCCTGATGATTTTCAAACTTTATAAGATAATGTTTTAACTATAAAAAGTTTTATTTTTAAAAACAAATTTGCGTTGTTCTAATTTTTGTTTTGTTTAATTTTAAATTTAAGCTGCTTCAAGAATATAAAAAAATACAAGGTTTCTGTATGGACTAGGTACTCATTGGCTTAATATATAAAACTGATTATCCATTTTCTTTGTTTGGTTACAAAGC
>NW_013840957.1:0-395 GCF_000517525.1 Limulus polyphemus
ACTTTTAAAAGAAAAAAAAATACTATGTTATAAATAACACATTCAATAGAACTAAACTATGCATACCTATTTAAATATATTTACACATGGCTTGTGTATATCGTATGTATACATATATATATTATTCATACCTTCAGTGTATAGGATGCAAGCAGATTTTGACATCAAATTTTGGGTTAAAAAAAGTGCGTCTTATAAACCGAAAAATATACGGTAAATTAATTTTGCGAAATTAAACTTGACCAACAAAGATGCAAAAAAAGTGCAGTCAAACGTGGGTAAATTCCTTTCCAATCAAAATTAAGATCATTCGTGAAATGAATTCGTGGCATATTCACAGAATAATTAGTGGTAAAAATCAAATAGATCAGTATATAACACCATATAACGTTTTG
>NW_013840958.1:0-394 GCF_000517525.1 Limulus polyphemus
CCCAAAGTTGTTGCTGAGGGATCAGTTCGTAGATGCCTCGGACAGTCCACAACTTAAGATACAAGTGAAGCAAGCACACCCCTCTACCATGCAGGATGCAATGGCCAGAGCTCTCGAATTTGAATCCTACGTTAAGTCCAGCACAGAGGTACCAAGGTTGGTACAGTCATCTGTATTCAAGGCCAGAAAAGGTCAGCTTTCAGAGAAGTCTGAGGGACTTTGCTGGCACTGTAACAAACCTGGGCACAAGAGAGCTCAATGCTGGAAACTTCAGCACCGGGGAGATGCCACAGCAGGAAAGGGTCGTATCCAGAAAGGTTGTTGGAACTGTGGAAATCACGGACATTTGAGGAGACAGTGTAGGAGGAATATTACCAACAAATCAGCCTCAAGG
>NW_013840959.1:0-394 GCF_000517525.1 Limulus polyphemus
AACAACACGTTTTGTTTTATCAGTACATAGTAAAACTTTTGTTTATTTTATTCACAACTTTCAACCAAGTTTACCTGGCATCATAAGGTGAGATGCAAGAACTGAAGCTAACAGAAATTAATTTTTAGAGGACATAGTTATTTCTAATATTTAATTCATGATAATTTTTGGAGTCATTAGAAAGTAGTGTTACATCTCCGTTCGTTCGTTAATTTTCCGTAAAAATTCTTTCCGAAGAAACTTTACCGATAGAAGTCCTTTCTTAAATAAAACTGGTTTATTCTTTCTCATTATAACTTTGCGATGCACTTAATTTCAACAGTCGCGCTATAACAAACACTATAATTCTCAACGAACGTCTCACGTGCTCGACTCAACAATATTCCGCTCAATT
>NW_013840960.1:0-393 GCF_000517525.1 Limulus polyphemus
GGTTATCGTTGCAGAGCAGCTAGACGGAAGCTCTTATCAAGACCTGCCAACATAGTCAGACGAAAGAAGTGGGCAAGTGATATGATGACAAAGCCTTTAGACTTTTGGAAGACCATATTGTTCCCAGACGAATCAAGATTCGCTCAATTTTCGGACAGTGGAAGAATATGGGTCTGGAGAATGCCTCACCAAGAGTTTTGGTTCAACAGATTGCAGCCAACTGTGAGGCATGGTGGTTTCAGCGTGATGGTTTGGGGAGCTGTTTGGGTTGGTGGGAAATCGAGCTTAGTGGAGTGCATTTGCAACATAAATTTTGCGAAATACGTCGAAATATTGGAGGAAGGACTCTTGCCGCTTTATTCCTCGGGTTTCGTGGACAAGAACACAACGCTA
>NW_013840961.1:0-394 GCF_000517525.1 Limulus polyphemus
ATCTTTAGCCTTACTTGGTACATATACTCCATGAACACCTAGGTGTAACTCTAGTTTCCGATTTTATAACCACCATACTCATCTTTAGCCTTTCTTGGAACAATTACTCCACGAACTTCTAGGTGTAACTCTAGTTACCTAATTTATAGCCACCATACTCATCGTTAGCCTTTCTTGGTACAACAACTCCACGAACACCTAGGTGTTACTCTAGTTACCGAAGTTATAACCAACATACTCATCTTTAGCGTTATTTGGTACAACTACTCCATAAACACCTAAGAGTAACTATAGTTACCGAATTTATAACCATCATACTCATCTTTAGCCTTACATTGTACGATTACTCCATGAACACTTAGGTTTAATTCCGGTTACCGAATTTATAACCCCC
>NW_013840962.1:0-658 GCF_000517525.1 Limulus polyphemus
GTGGAACGATAAAATGTACCTACATACCAAATTTGGCGAAGAACCATCATTTCAGGACCCTCTGGTAACAACAAATCGAGAAACAATCGTTAACAAAAAGCTTCACTTCAGTACACATACGTTTTAATGGAAGCCAATAAAAGAGTAACATAAAACGACCAAAAAATTCGTAAAACTAAAACTAGAAATCTAGAGTTTTGTATGTAATTTCGCAAGTTGAGGTGAACCTTCATTAAAAAATTCAAAAAGATTCGTCTAAATGGGACAAAGTACTGGTAAAAAACGCAAAATCTTCCATAACTCCCTTAAAACGCATTGTAGGAAGGTGAAACTTCGCATGATACTGTGGAACGAACTAGTGAATATACAAATCAAATTTTGTTAAGATTTGCTATCAGAGGGTTCTAGATTGACGGATTTCATATTGCTCTGTTATACAAAAAGCTTCACTGCAGTACACATACTATTTCAGAAAGTCAATAAAGTAGTAACAAAATGGACCACAAAAGTCACAAAAATGATAATATGAAGCTAGAAATTTGCATGTAAATACGCTTGTACGCAACGAACGTTCATAACAAAATTCGAGGAGATTTGTCCAAAATGGAACGAAGTACTGGTACAAAACGCAAAACCTGCTATAACACCTTTAAAACGC
>NW_013840963.1:0-393 GCF_000517525.1 Limulus polyphemus
TAGAGCATTGATTAGCCTGAATGGTATCACATGGTATTCCCAGAGACCTTGACCATAACTAAATACAGCTTTAGGTTTATCTGCTTCAGCCATTTTTACTTGATGGAAACCTGACTTTAAGTCCAGAGTTGAAAACCACCTGGCTTCACTTAGGACATCAAGAGTATCATCAGTACTTGGCAGTGGGTATGAGTCTTTTTCGGTGATACTGTTAAGAGCTCTGAAGTCCACACTGCAATGTTGGGTCCCATCCTTCTTCTGGACTAACACGACGGGTGCTGACCAGGGACTATCTGATTTCTCGATTATCCCTTCCTGAATTAAACCATCCATGACCTTCTCCATCTCTTGTTGCTTTGCCAGAGCTATTCTCCTTAGAGGGATCTTTATTGG
>NW_013840964.1:0-632 GCF_000517525.1 Limulus polyphemus
AATTCTGTACATTTAATTAACTTATTGTTAATTATCTATTGGTTTAATGTAGGTGGCTATTGTTCGGGACGAACAATACTAAGGAAGGGGCTGTGTTACGACAGCGGAAGTCACGTGACGTGCGTGATGAGTTTCTCGAATGATCGGGGTAGTCCAAGTGTGTTCGAAAGGACTCATACCCACTGCCAAGAATTGATGATACTCTGATGTCCTAAGTGGAGCTGGGTGGTTTTCAACTCTGGACTTAAATTTGGGTTTCCATCAAGTGAAAATAGCTGAAGCAGATAAACCTAAGACTGCATTTAGTTATGGCCAAGGTCTTTGGCAATACTGTGTGATGCCATTCGGGCTTAGCAATGCTCCAGCAACATTTGAGAGGCTGATAGAAAGAGTATTGGAAAGCCTACAATGTAGGATAGCCCTAGTGTACTGGATGATGTCATTGTGTTTTCAAACAATGGTTGATGAGGAAATGTCCCGGCTAGAGGAAGTATTCAAGCGTTTGAAAGCATCAAACCTCAATCTCCAACCCAAAAAATGCCACTTGTTCCAGAAAGAGGTGCTTTACTTGGGTCACATTGTAAGTGGGCATGGTGTGTGAACTGATCCTGACAAGGTGAAAGCAGTGCATG
>NW_013840965.1:0-396 GCF_000517525.1 Limulus polyphemus
AGAAAAGATGAACAATAAACAGGAAAGGCAGAGCAAAATTAGTTAGAAACGCTGATAATGAAACTAACATAGAAAATTGATAATAAATCTTAAAAGTAACTGATAGAGAACAGTTTACCAAAAACCAGCTAAACCCCTGTTTAAAAAAACAACAAACATAATCAGAGATACCAAATAAAAAAATTATAACAAAATAATTTGCTTAATTAGTAAAAACAAATCATGTGTCAATTACTAGAACTTCGTATTAAGCTCGTAGTGTAAGTTACTTCACTCTCTATATAAGAAGTGGATAATGTCTAATTACATAAATAACATGGTTTGTTAATGATACTGAAAATAAGTTGTAATGTTATTTCAGAGTTAAGCACTTGCAGCAATGGAATTTCTAAATAT
>NW_013840966.1:0-394 GCF_000517525.1 Limulus polyphemus
TTGTCTGTGACACGTTGTTTACCATCTATTTGTGACACGTTGTTTACCATCTATTGTAATAGAAACTTCTTGTCTGTGACACGTTGTTTACCACCTATTGTATTAGAAACGTCATGTATTGTGACATGTTGTTTACCATCTATTGTATTAGAAACGTCATGTATTGTGACACGTTGTTTACCATCTATTGTATTAGAAACTTCATCTATTGTGACACGTTGTTTACCATCTATTGTATTAGAAACTTCTTGTCTGTGACACGTTGTTTACCATCTATTGTATTAGAAACGTCTTGTCTGTGACACGTTGTTTACCATCTATTGTATTAGAAACGTCTTGTCTGTGACACGTTGTTTACCATCTATTGTATTAGAAACGTCTTGTCTGTGACACG
>NW_013840967.1:0-332 GCF_000517525.1 Limulus polyphemus
AATAAAAGACCTACCAGCCACTATCCATCACTCTGTAATAATAAGACCTACAGTCACTATCCATCTATAATAAAAGACCTACCAGCCACTATCCATCTGTAATAAAAGACCTACCAGCCACAATCCATCTGTAATAAAAGACCTACCAGACACTATCCATCTGTAATAAAAGTCCTACCAGCCACAATCCATCTGTAATAAAAGACCTACCAGCCTCTATCTATCTATAGTAAAAGACCTATCAGCCACTATCCATTAATAATAAAACACCTACCAGTCACTATCCATCTATAATAAAAGACCTACCAGTCACTATCCATCTGTAGTAAAAG
>NW_013840968.1:0-394 GCF_000517525.1 Limulus polyphemus
GCTGTGTCATTGTAACTTCTGTATTATTAGCCAGGCATGGCTGAAAGGTCAATAAATAAAAATAATAAATATATGTAAATGTATAATGTTATGAGATTTAAGCTACTTAGTCAAAACATTTATGTTTTTGTGTTATGATTTGTTCATTCTAAGATGAAAGAGGCATAATTTATATGTTTTTTCCTAATTTTTTATGGTGGTTGTGAGACCCGTAAAATCCACCAAACCCATACAGAGATTAATTACTGAATATAACGTATAAAGTATAAAGTTTTTCTAAAGAAATGCTATTAACTATCTGAACATTATAAATATTTCTCATGTGAAATTTTAAACATTTTTTATGCATAAAAGTATTTTTAATCTTAAAATTAAAATTACTTTAAATGATAGA
>NW_013840969.1:0-498 GCF_000517525.1 Limulus polyphemus
GCTACGAGAGACGTAGAGCAACAAAACCTAGGAACATCTTTCAGTTACGCTTTACACTATGAAATAATTCATATTCACTACAAAATAATTCTTTACGGATTTTAGTGTCTTAAGCCACGGGACACGTAGAGCAACAAAACTTAGGAACATCTTTCAGTCACGCTCGACACTATGAAATAATTCATATTCACTACAACGTAATTTATTATGGTTTTTAGTGTCTTAAGCTACGAGAGACGTAGAAAAACAAAACCTAGGAACATCGTTCAGTCACGCTTTACACTATGAAATAATTCATATTCACTACAACGTAATTCGTTAGGGATTTTATTGTCTTAAGCCACGGGAGACGTAGAGCAACAAAACTTGGGAATATCTTTCAGTCACGCTTTACACTATGAAATAATTCATATTCACTACAACGTAATTCATTAGGGTTTTTAGTGTATTAAGCCACGGGAGACGTAGAGCAACAAACCTAGGAACATCTTTCAGACA
>NW_013840970.1:0-394 GCF_000517525.1 Limulus polyphemus
CTCTGAAATTACATGTCTCTCATCAAACAATACGTAAACATCTAAGGAATGTGGGAAAACTCCATAAAGAAGGTGTTTGGGTGTCTCACGAACTCTCCGATGATCATCGTTTCCAACGTGTGAACATTGCTTCGTCTCTTCTGGCGCGTGATGCACGTGAATCATTTTTGGACAGAATTGTTACCGGTGATAAACTGGATTATCTATGTGAATATTAAACGCCAAAATCAATGGCTCAATCTTAGACTAAAACCACTTCCGACCTCTAAACCTGGACTCTATCTGCAGAAAGTGATGCTTTGTATTTGGTGGGACATCAAAGTAGTAATTCATTTGGAACTCCTCAATCCACAGCGGACTGTCAATACAGAGATCTATAGTTAACAACTGAAAC
>NW_013840971.1:0-1653 GCF_000517525.1 Limulus polyphemus
AACTAGATATTACCTTAGTATAAATGAACATGGTTGTGTTAAACTTATGAAGAAGGAAAAAGATTATAGCTTATATTCTTTATTTTAGAGTAAACAAGGAGTATTTTCACTTAATTAGAAGTCACTTTAAATAACTAGATTTTATCTTAGTCATTTTAAATGACAAAATATTATCTTAGTGTTCATGAACATGGCGGTGTTAAACATATAAAAATGTAAAAAGATTACATCTTATAATCTTTATTTTATAGTAAACAAAGAGTATTTACATGTAATTATCAGTCATTTTAAATAACAAAATATTATCATAGTGTTCGTAAACATGGTTGTGTTATACATATGAAGAAAGTACAAGATTAGAGCTTATATTCTTTATTTTTGAGTAAAAAAAGTATTTTCACCTAATTAGGAGTCACTTTAAATAAATAGATTTTATGATAGTATACATAAATATGGTTGTGTTAAACTTATGAAGAAGGAACAAGATTACAAAGTTTAACACAACCATGTTCACGAACACTACGATAATACTTTGTTATTTAAAATAACTCATAATTACGTGTAAATACACTTTGTTTACTATAAAATAAAGAATATAAGCCTGTAATCTTGTTCCTTCTTCATTTATATTCTTTATTTTATAGTAAACAAAGTGTATTTACACATAATTATGAGTTATTTTAAATAACAAAATATTATCGTAGTGACCATGTTCACGAACATATGTTTAACACCCCAACTATGTTGATGTACACTAAAATAATATTTTGTAGTTTAAAAGGATTTGTAATTACGTGTAAATGTTTTGTTTACTCTAAAATAAAGATTATAAGCTGTAATCTTGTTACTTCTACATATGTTTACACCACTATGTACATGAACACTAAAATAATATTTTGTTATTTAAAATGACTTGTAATTACGTGTAAATTCTCTATGTTTACTCTAAAATAAATATTATAAGCTGTAATCTTGTTACTTCTTTATAAGTTTAACACCATCGTGTTTATGTATACTAATATAAAATTTAGTTATTTAAAGTGACTCCTAAGTAGGTGAAAATACTTTTTGTTTACTATAAAATAAAGAATATAAGCTGTAATCTTGTTCCTTCTTAAACATATTCATTTATACTAATATAATATCTAGGAATTTAAAGTGACTCCTAATTACGTGAAAATACTTTTTGTTTACTGTAAAATAAAGAATAAAAGCTGTAATATTATTCCTTCTTTATAAGTTTAACCCAACTATGTTGATATACACTAAAATAATAATTTGTTATTTAAAAATGACCCCTAATTACGTGTAAGTACTCTTTGTTTACTCTAAAATTAAGAATATAAGTTGTAATCTTGTTCCTTCTTCATAAGTTTATCACAACCATGTTCATGTACACTAATATAATATCTATACATTTACAGTGACTCCTAATTACGTGTAAATACTTTTTGTTTACTCTAAAATAAAGAATATAAGCTGTAATATTGTTCCTTCTTCAAAAGTTTAATTCCTTCTTCATAGGTTTAACACCCAAGATTACAGCTTATATTCTTTATTTTATAGTAAACAAAGAGTATTTACACGTAACTACACGTAATTAGGAGTCACTTTCAATAACTAGATATTATCTTAGTATAAATCAACATGGTT
>NW_013840972.1:0-656 GCF_000517525.1 Limulus polyphemus
CTGTAATACATATATATATATATATAAACGCAGGATCGAATACTGATCGTTTACGCAATCTTGGTCTGCGCTTCAACACATGTGCTGCTACAAGGGCTTCACGCGTAAAGAGTTGAGGGAGAAGAACCCAGACTATTAGTAACCAGTGCTACTACTCCTATAGCGTACACCTTTACATTTAGATTACTGTTTCATGAAGTGTAAACTGCTACTACTCATATAGCGTACACCTTTACATTTAGATTACTGTTTAATGAAGTGTAAACTGCTACTACTCCTATAGCGTACACCTTTACATTTAGATTACTGTTTAATGAAGTGTAAACTGCTACTACTCCTATAGCGTACACCTTTACATTTAGATTACTGTTTAATGAAGTGTAAACTGCTACTACTCCTATAGCGTACACCTTTACATTTAGATTACTGTTTAATGAAGTGTAAACTGCTACTACTCCTATAGCGTGCCCCTATACCTTTAAAATACTGTTTCATGAAGTGCAAACTGCTACTACTCCTATAGCGTACACCTTTACATTTAGATTACTGTTTCATGAAGTGCAAACTGCTACTATTCCTATAGCGTGCCCCTATACCTTTAAAATACTGTTTTATGAAGTGTAAACTGCTACTATTCCTATAGCGTGCCCCTATAC
>NW_013840973.1:0-394 GCF_000517525.1 Limulus polyphemus
AAAAAAAAATCTCGCCTTCTACGAACTGATATTCCAATAGCTTGTCTTAACTGAAATATGAAGTATTCTCTTGACATCAAGATTACAGTCGTTCAAGTAATAAAAACTAAAGTATAAAATGATGCTTTCGCTTGCTTTCGTGCAGACCTTATGCAAATATTGCGACTATTTATTTCTTTGGAGAAGCTAAAACGATTTTCGTTTGAGAGTAAAATGTGAATATGCATCTGACGCTGAGATTATAACCTATTGAATTTCTATAGTGGCGGCATCTATTACTTGTATTTGCAACAAATGTATACAACATTATACACACACCTGAGGTTAGAAAGAACTCGTCATCAAGCGAGAAAAGTATGAATATATGGGTAATATGATATGAAAACATTCAAAT
>NW_013840974.1:0-1012 GCF_000517525.1 Limulus polyphemus
AACTGAGTGTATTCATACTATAAAGTGTGAAGACGTTGGCATTACTGAAACGTGTGTAAAAGAATGTATTTATACTATAAAGTTTGAAGACACACGTTTCAGTAACGCCAACGTAAAAGAGTGCTTTATATTATAAAGTTTGAAGATGTTGGCGTTACTGAAACGCGTGGAAATAAATATTTTAAAACTGAGGAGGTTGGCATTAATGAAAGGGTGGAAAGTATTGTTTTGAAACCATAAAGCCTGAGGAGGTTGGAATTATCGAACCGCGTGGAATGTTAAATATACAGACTGAGGAGGTTGGAATTATTGAAATGTGTAAATATATAAACGAGAGAAAAATGGCATGACAAGAAGAAATCAAATCAAAGTTTCAGGTTCAGAGAACATTAAATACTAACTTGGTACTAAAAGTGGTGACAGTATAATATAAAAGAAAGTTAGTAAGAATTCTCTTTATCTAACCACCATTAGTTAATCAATATGTGGTTAGATAAAGAGAATTGTTACTAGATTAACCAATGAATATGTGGTTAGATAAAGAGAATTGTTACTGATTAACTAATGAATATGTGGTTAGATAAAGAGAATTGTTGAATTCTCTTTATCTAACCACATATTTATTAGTTAATTTAGTAACAATTCTCTTTATCTAACCACATATTGATTAGTTAATCTAGTAAGAATTCTCTTTATCTAACCACATATTCATTGGTTAATCTAGTAACAATTCTCTTTATCTAACCACATATTCATTAGTTAATCCAGTAAGAATTCTCTTTATCTAACCACATATTCATTAGTTAATTTAGTAACAATTATCTTTATCTAACCACATATTCATTAGTTAATCTAGTAACAATTCTCTTTATCTAACCACATATTCATTAGTTAATCTAGTAACAATTCTCTTTATCTAACCACATATTCATTAGTTAATTTAGTAACAATTCTCTTTATCTAACCACATATTCATTAGTTAATCCAGTTTACTGCATTAACTAATGAATAT
>NW_013840975.1:0-762 GCF_000517525.1 Limulus polyphemus
GTCTTCTTATTGACAGTACACAGTATCGTTAAATCTTGTGTCTTATAATTGACAGTACACAGTATCGTTAAATCTTGTGTCTTCTTATTGACAGTACACAGTTTCGTTAAATCTTGTGTCTTTTTACAGATAGTACACAGTATCTTTGAATCTTGTGTGTTCTTATTGACAGTACACAGTTTCGTTAAATCTTGTGTCTTTTTTATAGATAGTACACAGTATCTTTGAATCTTGTGTCTTCTTATTGACAGTACACAGTATCGTTAAATCTTGTGTCTTATAATTGACAGTACACAGTATCATTAAATCTTGTGTCTTCTTATTGACAGTACACAGTATCGTTAAATCTTGTGTCTTCTTATTGACAGGACACATTATTGTTAGATCTTGTGTTAACGATTCTATGTACTTTCAACAAGAAAAATCTTGTGTCTTCTTATTGACAGTACACAGTATCGTTAAATCTTGTGTCTTCTTATTGAGAAGACACAAGATTTAACGATACTGTGTACTGTCAGTAAGAAGACACAATATTCAACGATAATGTGTACTGTCAGTAAGAAAACACAAGACTTAACAATAATGTGTCCTGTCAATAAGAAGACACACGATTTTACGATACTGTGTACTGTCAATAAGTTATTGACAGTACACAGTATCGTTAATTATGTGTACTATCAATAAAAAGACACAAGATTTTTCTTTTTATTGATAGTACACATAATTGCTAAATCGTTTGTCTTCTTATTGATAGTACACAGT
>NW_013840976.1:0-394 GCF_000517525.1 Limulus polyphemus
TTTAACAATACTGTGTACTGTCAATAAGAAGACACATGATTTAACGATACTTTGTACTATCAATAATAAGATTTAACGATAATGTGTACTATCAATAAAAAGCCACAAGATTTAACGATACTGTGCACTGTCAATAAGAAGACACAGAATTTAACAATACTGTTCACTGTCGATAAGAAGACACAAGATTTAACGATACTGTGTACTATCACTAACAATCCACAAGATTTAACGAAACTGTGTACTGTCAATAAGAAGACAAAATATTTAACAATACTGTGTACTGTCAATAAAAAGACACAAGATTTAACAATACTATGTACTATCAAAAAGAAGACAAGATTTAACGAAACTGTGTACAGTCAATAAGAAGACAAAATATTTAACAATACTG
>NW_013840977.1:0-394 GCF_000517525.1 Limulus polyphemus
AACTGCTGTAACTACTCTTCTTGTTTATTTTCTTTCTCCTCCAACCACTGCTGTAGTCTCTATTCTTGTTTCTTTTCTTTTTCCTCCAACAACTGCTGTAATATCTCTTGTTTATTTTGCTGTTCGAGCTGCCATTGTTATAGGTTTTCTTGCCACTTCTGTAATCTTTCTTTTTGTTTCCTCCAACAACTGCTGTAATTTCTCTTTTGTTTCTTTTCTTTTTCCTCCAACAACTTTTGTAATCTCTCTTCTTGTTTATTTTGTTGTTCGAGCTGCCACTGTTGCAGGTTTTCTTCCAACTGCTGTTGTCTCTCTTCTTGTTTCTTTTCTCGTTCTTCTTGTTTCTTTTCTTTTTCCTCTAACAACTGCTGAAATTTCTCTTCTTGTTTCTTTT
>NW_013840978.1:0-395 GCF_000517525.1 Limulus polyphemus
CCAGTTTTAAAAGTCAAGAAAATCAAGTGGAAAAAAAGCTAAAAATACCGTTACCAAAGTCGAAAAAAATCTAGATTAAGAAGGATTAAAAAGACCATTATAAAAGTTATTAAAATATAGTATAGGAAAGGATTAAATGACCGTTATCAAAGTCGAAAACATCTAATCTATGAAGGCCTAAAAAGACAGTTATGAACGTCGACAACATCTAGTAGAAGAAAAACTAAAAACCAGTTATAAAAGTCAAGAAAATCAAGTGGAAGAAGGGCTAAAAATACCGTTACCAAAGTCGAAAAAAATCAAGATTAAGAAGGATTAAAAAGACCATTATAAAAGTTATTAAAATATAAAATAAGAAAGGCTTAAATGGCCGTTATCAACGTCGAAAACATTTC
>NW_013840979.1:0-391 GCF_000517525.1 Limulus polyphemus
TTCACACCTAAGGTGTTTTTATTAGATATCATGACTTTTTGACAATATACACCAACAAACTACAGCAAGTAAAAAAGCGACACTCAATAGTAACCCATATTAGCTTTAGGTCCCAACCCTATTAATCAGAACAGACCTTTATAAAGCCAACCAGATTCTTTAAGATATATATATAGGGGTAGTTTTTCTCTCTAAAACAGTGTTATTAGCTTCCTTTATACCAATGCCATGGAATTTAGATTAACAGTTTATTGTCATCACCCCTTACAATCGGTACAGCCATATCAAGCATCATTTATGCTAATTGCTTAAGCAAATATCACGCAATGCTAAATGCTCTTTAATAAGGAGAATTTCATAAAATTTAGTAAACTTGTGCTGAAAAGTTGGC
>NW_013840980.1:0-394 GCF_000517525.1 Limulus polyphemus
ATATGTCGTTAATATCTACAGTTGTTTAATGTTAATCTTTGACACTGGTATGTTACTACCTGTTTTAATGCCGTTAATATCTACTGTTGTTTAATGTTAGTTTTTGACACTGGTATGTTACTACCTGTTTAAATGTCGTTAATATCTACTGTTGTTTAATGTTGGTCTTTGACACTTTTATGTTACTACCTGTTTAAATGCCGTTAATATCTACTGTTGTTTAATGTTTTACTTTGACACTGGAATGTTACTACCTGTTTAAATGTCGTTAATATCTATTGTTGTTTAACGTTTGTCTTTGACATTGGTATGTTACTTCTTGTTTAAATGTTGTTAATATCTACTGTTTTTTAATGTTTGCCATTGACACTGATTTGTTAGTACCTGTTTAAAA
>NW_013840981.1:0-394 GCF_000517525.1 Limulus polyphemus
CGATACTGTGTACTGTCAATAAGAAGACACAAGATTTAACGATACTGTGTTCTCTCAATAAGAAGACACAAGATTTACGATACTGTGTTCTGTCAATAAGAAGACACAAGATTTAACGATACTGTGTACTTTCAATAAGAAGACACAAGATTTAACGATACTGTCTACTGTCAATAAGAAGACAATAGATTTAACAATACTGTGTACTATCAATAAGAAATTACACGATTTAGCAATACTGTGTACTATCAATAAAAAGACACAATATTTAACGATACTGTATACTGTCAATAAGAAGACACAAGATTTAATGATACTGTGTACTGTCAATAAGAAGACAGAAGATTTAAAGATACTGTGTACTTCTAAGAAGAAACACAAGATTTAACTACAA
>NW_013840982.1:0-393 GCF_000517525.1 Limulus polyphemus
AAATACCCAATGTACATGAAACTTTCTACCAAACAAATACCTATGATATATGAAACTTTCTACCAAACAAATACCCATGGTACATGAAACATTCTACCAAATAAATACCCATGATACATGAAACATTCTACCAAACAAATATCTATGGTACATGAAACATTCTACCAAACAAATACCCATGTTACATGAAACTTTTTCCTAAACAAATTCCTATGGTACATAAAACTTTTTGTTAAACAAATACCCATGGTACATGAAAGGTTCTACCAAACAAATACCAATGGTACATGAAACGTACTACCAAAAAATACCCATGGTACATGAAAGGTTCTACCAAACAAATACCAATGGTACATGAAACGTACTACCAAAAAATACCCATGGTACATGAAC
>NW_013840983.1:0-736 GCF_000517525.1 Limulus polyphemus
TGAATCTTCTAAAGAGGTTCCATGCCATCTGATTTGAATAAACTAACTACCTGAATGTTCTCAAGAGGTTATGTTACATCTGACTTGTATAAACTAACTACCGGAATCTTCTAAAGAGGTTCCGTGACATCTGACTTGAATAAACTAACTACCTGAATCTTCTAAAGAGGTTCTGTGACGTCTGACTTGAATAAACTAACTACCGGAATCTACGAAAGAGGTTCCGTGACGACTGACTTGAATAAACTAACTACCTGAATCTTCTACAGAGGTTCCGTGACATCTGACTTGAATAAACTCACCACCTAAATATTCTAAAGAGGTTCTGTGACATCTGACTTGAATAATCTAACTATCTGAATCTTCTAACGAGGTTCTGTGGCATCTGACTTGGAAGATTCAGGTAGTTAGTTTATTAAAAAGAGGTTCCGTGACATCTGAATTGAATAAACTGACTACCTAAATCTTCTGAAGAGGTTCCGCGACATCTGAATTGAATAAACTAACTACCTGAATCTTCTTAAGAGGTTCCGTGACATCTGACTTGAATAAACTAACTACCTGAATCTTCTAACGAGGTTACGTGACGTCTGACTTGAATAAACTAACTACCGGAATCTTCTAAAGAGGTTCCGTGACATCTGACTTGAATAAACTAACTACCTGAATCTTCTAAAGAGGTTCCGTGACATCTGAATTGAATAAACTAACTACCTGCATCTTCTAAAGAGGTTAC
>NW_013840984.1:0-394 GCF_000517525.1 Limulus polyphemus
TACTTCTCGGGAATCTAGAGGGTAATAAACATAAAACCAAAGTACATTTTTACATGATTATTTACACTTCTCGGGATTCTAGAGGATAATACACATAAAATTGAAGTATAATATTTGTACATGATTATTTACACTTCTCAGGATTCTAGAGGATAGTACACATAAAACTAAAGTACATTTTTACATGATTATTTACACTTTTCAGGATTCTAGAGGATAGTACACATAAAACTGAAGTATAATATTTGTACATGATTATTTACCCTTCTCAGGACTATAGAGGGTAGTACACATAAAACTAAAGTACATTTTTACATGATTATTTACACTTCTCGGGAATCTAGAGGATAGTACACATAAAACTGAAGTATAATATTTATACATGATTATTTAT
>NW_013840985.1:0-394 GCF_000517525.1 Limulus polyphemus
GGAGTTGAAGAGTATAGAACAGACTAACCAGGTTAGTTTGTATTTTTAACTTACGTTTTTAGTCTTTACAAACCAATATTAAAAGACTGGTTTATAATAACATTATTCATACATTCAAAGAAGATTAATCAAAGAAAGTTAAGGTAAACTGTTCCAAACAGATAAACAACAATAGAAATTTGTAAAAATACAGCAAGACAAAACTTTGTTATAAAATAATGTCAATCCTTCCCAAGACCTGGCATGGACCGGTGGTTAGGGCACTCTACTTGCGATCTGCGGGTCGAGGTTTCGAGTCCCAGTCACCGAACGTGCTCGCTCTTTCAGCTGTGGGGGCGTTATAATGTAACAGTCAGTCCCGCTATTCGTTGGCGGTGGGTGGTATTGACTAGCT
>NW_013840986.1:0-394 GCF_000517525.1 Limulus polyphemus
AGTTAAGGAAAACTGTTTTGTACTGATGTCTATGATGTATTAAGATAATGTACTTAGTATCCTTTTATTTACCACATCACTGGTGGGGTAAGGGGGCATACATTTCTCGTTTGTCAATCTAACTTTCAAATAAAATAATTAGTAAATCATCTGTCAATCATACATAACCTGTTTCCGTACATCCACTGGTTGAATGGTACTCGTATACAGCAAAGAAACAGAGTATGCTGACTGCTTCAGTCGAGCGCCATTTCTGGAAAGAACACTATTGGACTTTCCATCCAGCAATAGCTTTTATTATATAACAAAAATACAGAGTAGTGTTTTCTACAAGTAAATGTATGCTTAAATATTCTATGTTATTATTTCAATGGTCATTTTTTTCAAGTTCATA
>NW_013840987.1:0-394 GCF_000517525.1 Limulus polyphemus
ATCGTAATCATTTCTTATATATACTGTTACGCCTATGTGTTCGTTGGTTAATTTTCTGTAGAAATTCTTTCAAAAAACTTAAGCGATACAAGTCCTTTTTTAAATAAAACTCATTTATTCTTTCTCGGTACAACTTTGCAATACACTTAATTTCCACAGTCACTTTAACTTAAACACACGCTAGAATTCACAACGATTCACGCACTTTACTTATGACTTGACTCGATTATCGGTCTTTATATCTCTCTGTCTGCAATTATCTCTGCCGTTACTACTTGCTGGTCTTATATATACAAAATAGAGGGCGTCTGGCAAACACTAAGATGTTCAACAGGTTCTTCGATCTTCCAAGAACTCCAACACATGCTCCCAGCATCGCGCGACTTCTGCTGTT
>NW_013840988.1:0-394 GCF_000517525.1 Limulus polyphemus
CTCTCTTTCTACACAATGCACTTTTGAAATTTCATACTTAAAATTGGTTTATATTTCCTGAATAACATGAAAATATTTTGTATTATATTGCGCGGTAAATCTACACTGGTCAGAAGAAGGGGCTCTTCCATGAACTAAAATGCGACTGTAGTTCCCAATAAAAAGGGCCCCAGTTTACACAAAATTTCAAATACAGTATCTACAAAAATGGGCTTTTCCTTACGTTAAATTGTGAATACTGTGTCTAGAAAAAGGGGTGCTTAGTTGTGACTACAGTGTGCAGAAATATGTGCTCCTTTGTGAGTACAGTGCAAGGAAAGAGGGACTTTGCGTTGAACTGCGACAACAGAGGTAAGAAATACGAACTCTACACTCTCCTAAATTGCTCTTATGG
>NW_013840989.1:0-534 GCF_000517525.1 Limulus polyphemus
AGGGTAGTTGTTCTTTCCACTGTACAACTGGATACAAGACTGAAGTCTGAGATGGTTGTTATTCTCACTGAACAACCGGATACAAGACTGAATTATGGAGTGTTTGTTATTCTCACTGTACAACCGGATACAAGACTATAGTATGGGGTGTTTGTTATTCTCACTGTATAACCGGATACAAGACTGAAGTATGGGTTGGTGGTTATTCTCACTGTACAACCGGATACAAGACTCAGATACAGGGTGGTTGTTATTCTCACTGTACAACCGGATACAAGACTGAAGTACAGGGTGATTGTTATACTCACTGTTCAACCGGATACAAGACTGAATTATGGAGTGTTTGTTATTCTCACTGTACAACCGGATACAAGACTGAGATACAGGGTGTTGTTATTCTCACTGTACAACTGGATACAAGACTGAAGTACAAGGTAGTTGTTCTTCTCACTGTACAACCGGATGCAAGGCTGAAGTATGAGTTGGTTGTTATTCTCACTGTACAACCGGATACAAGACTCAGATACAGTGTGG
>NW_013840990.1:0-394 GCF_000517525.1 Limulus polyphemus
CTGGATATGGAAGATACAGTGTGATATGAATACTGTTCTGGATATGGAAGATACAGTGTGATATGAATACTGTTCTGGATATGGAAGATACAGTGTGGTTTGAATACTGTTCTGGATATGGAAGATACAGTGTGGTTTAAATACTGTTCTGGATATGGAATATACAGTGTGGTTTAAATACTGTTATGGATATGGAAGATACAGTGTGGTTTAAATACTGTTCTGGATATGGAAGATACAGTGTGGTTTAAATACTGTTCTGGATATGGAAGATACAGTGTGGTTTAAATACTGTTCTTCATATGAAAGATACAGTGTGGTTTAAATACTGTTCTGGATATGGAAGATACAGTGTGGTTTAAATACTGTTCTGGATATGGAAGATACAGTGTGG
>NW_013840991.1:0-393 GCF_000517525.1 Limulus polyphemus
AGCAATGAATACTCTAAACAAGTGCTTGGCAACTTAACTAGAAACGTGTAAAGCAATGAATACTCTAAACAAGTGCTTGGCAACTTAACTAGAAACGTGTAAAGCAAGGAATACTCTAAACAAGTGCTTGGCAATTTAACTAGAAACGTATTAAGCAATGAATACTCTAAACAAGTGCTTGGCAACTTAACTAGAAACGTGTAAAGCAATGAATACTCTAAACAAGTGCTTGGCAACTTAACTAGAAATGTGTAAAGCAAGGAATACTCTAAACAAGTGCTTGGTAACTTAACTAGAAACATGTAAAGCAATGAATACTCTAAACAAGTGCTTGGTAACTTAACTAGAAACATGTAAAGCAATGAATACTCTAAACAAGTGCTTGGCAACTTC
>NW_013840992.1:0-393 GCF_000517525.1 Limulus polyphemus
GTATAGGTGTTATAGATGTTTGTATAGGTGTTATAGATGTTTTTATAGGTGTTATAGATGTTTGTATAGGTGTTATAGATGTCTGTATTGGTGTTATAGATGTTTGTATAGGTGTTATAGATGTTTGTATTGGTGTTATAGATGTCTGTATTGGTGTTATAGATGTCTGTATAGGTGTTATAGATGTTTGTATTGGTATTATAGATGTCTGTATTGGTGTTAGTGATGACTGTCTAGGTGCTATAAATGTCCATATTAGTGTTAGGGATGACTATAGATGATATAAATGTCTGTATTGATGTTAAATATGTCAATATTAGTGTTAGGGATGATTATATATGATATAAATGTCTGTATTGATGTTAAATATGTCCATATTAGTGTTATAGATGA
>NW_013840993.1:0-352 GCF_000517525.1 Limulus polyphemus
TTATTGACAGTACACAGTATCGTTAAATCTTATGGCTTATTATTGATAGTACACAGTATCGTTAAATCATGTGTCTTCTTATTGACAATACACAGCATTGTTAAAACTTGTGTCTTTTTATTGATAGAACACAGTATCGTTAAATCTCGTGTCTTCTTATTGACAGTACACAGTATTGTTAAATCTCGTGTCTTCTTATTGACAGTACACAAGTATCGTTAAATCCTATGGCTTGTTATTGATAGTACACAGTATCGTTAAATCTTGTGTCTTCTTATTGACAGTACTACAGCATTGTTAAAACTTGTGTCTTTTATTGACAGTACACAGTATCGTTAAATCTTGTGGCTTG
>NW_013840994.1:0-394 GCF_000517525.1 Limulus polyphemus
ATAACGAATTTGTTATATATTTCTTTTACTGTCAATGTTTGTTTAAATAAGTTTACATTTGAGGGCGTGTCTAGCTTACCATGTTGGTTACGTATGGCAAAACTCCCGCCAATTCTCCAAGATTGTAGAATATTCGTGAACACAAGAATCAACAATATATCCACTACCGTAACTGGTATTATCAGAAGTTTCTAGAAAATATGTCTCATCTATAAAAACAGCATGGCAATGCGCCAAGAAACAACAGATAACAGAGAATATACAAGTCTGCTAGAAAACTGTTATAGCTGTGTGTACGTGCTAAGCCGTGAGTTTGCTAACCTTTATCAACCAGAAAATATACGACATCTGGCCAGGAACGGCTATAAATTTCGAACATCAGTGAATTCTCATT
>NW_013840995.1:0-394 GCF_000517525.1 Limulus polyphemus
CAGGAGGTAGAGCCAGTTAATGTTAAAGCAAGGAATACAACTGTAAAGAAAGGACATACACTTCCAGAATATTTGACTGACCTCTATAAGAAGAGCGTAGTCCATTTGTCATCATCACAGGCTCTTCAGGTAAAAGAACTTTTGGCAAATTATGCTGACGTCTTTTCGAAAGGAGATCATGACCTCAGATGCACGAACCTGGTAGAGCACAGAATAAACACAGGCAATCACCGTCCAATAAAGATCCCTCCAAGGAGAATAGCTCCAGCAAAGCGACAAGAGTTGGAGAAGGTCATGGATGGCCTAATTAAGGAAGGGATAGTCGAGAAATCAGAGAGTCCCTGGTCAGCTCCCGTCGTGTTAGTCCAGAAGGATGGAACCCAACGTTGCTGTG
>NW_013840996.1:0-394 GCF_000517525.1 Limulus polyphemus
GTCCTTCACGAACTTCCGGTAATAGGTACAGAGTCCCAAGAAACTTCTTAACTCCCCCACATTGTCTGGTGTTGGCCAATCACGCACTGCTTTCACCTTGTCAGGATCAGTTCGCACACCATGCTCACTTACAATGTGACCCAAATAAAGCACCTCTTTCTGGAACAAGTGGCATTTCTTGGAATGGAGTTTGAGGTTTGACACTTTCAAATTCTTGCATACTTCCTTTAGCCGGGACATTTCCTTATCAAATGTTGTTGCAAACACAATGACATCATCCAGGTACACTAGGGCTATCCTCCATTGTAGGCCTTCCAGTACTCTTTCCATCAGCCTCTCAAATGCTGCTCGAGCATTGCTAAGCCCGAATGGCATCACACAGTATTGCCAGAGG
>NW_013840997.1:0-393 GCF_000517525.1 Limulus polyphemus
AAATTAGGGACGGCTAGCGCAGATAGTCCTCGTGTAGCTTTGCGCGAAATTCAAAAAAAAACAAAAAACAAACTCCGGTCTTGTCACAGGACAAAGCTGCAAAATGTAAAATAATATTTTGAACAATAATTTACGATGTGAAAATGTGACAGTTTGCATGTTGGTTATTGACATGACGTAAAAGTGAGCCATGACTTAAAACACTCTACTTGGGTGTGCAATACAACATATTAAGTTTTAAGAACACCGAAAAGTTTGTAATGTGTGTTATAAGACGCAAATGTCGCAAAACCCGAAATAAATTAGCTTCGAAATACGTACGAGAATAACATCAAATATTTTCTCTTTTTTTTTTTTAACACCACATTCCTAGTAGACCATGACCTGGATTAT
>NW_013840998.1:0-394 GCF_000517525.1 Limulus polyphemus
TTGTTTTAAAGAGGACATCAACATGTTTTTTGCTTCAAAGCCAAGTGATTTATTTAACCAGGGCATTAACAACCTGATTGTAAGATGCAAAAGCATCATCGATAAGATAAGCAAATGTTGAGCGAGCATTTTCGCAATTGAAAATAGTGAATGAAAGGAATGAGAGTGCTTCAATGTTCAAATAAACAACGAAAATGTGTGCAGTGCTTTACTATAACCAGTTAAAATCTAAAATTCATTATTTTTCTTTTTACATAGTTGCAGTGCTTTAGTCTGGGCCTGAAGGTTCTTCAGAGGTGGCCCGGCATGGCCAGGTGGATAAGGCGCTCGACTCGCAATCTGAGGGTCGTGGGTTCGAATCCCCGTCCCACCAAACATGCTCGCCCTTTCAGGC
>NW_013840999.1:0-393 GCF_000517525.1 Limulus polyphemus
TGTTTTCCATTTGTGTACTCTGGCTTTCCCTCAACTGTTGGAGACTTTCTTCTTGTTTATTTTCTTTCTCCTCCAACCACTGCTGTAGTCTCTCTTCTTGTTCATTTTCTTTCTCCTCCAACCACTGCTGTAGCCTCTCTTGTTTATTTTACTGTTCGAGCTGCCATTGTTGCAGGTTTTCTTGCCACTGCTTTAATTTCTCTTCTTGTTTATTTTCTCGTTCTTCTTGTTTCCTTTCTTTTTCCTCCAACAACTGTTGTAATCTCTCTTCTTGTTTCTTTTCTCGTTCTTCTTGTTTCTTTTCTTTTTCCTCCAACAACTGTTGTAATCTCTCTTCTTGTTTCTTTCTTTTCCTCCACAACTGCTGTAATCTCTCTTGTTATTTCTTTTCCT
>NW_013841000.1:0-1210 GCF_000517525.1 Limulus polyphemus
CAGATATAAGACTAGTTACCTAGTTTTGTAGGCACATTTCAAATAACTCCAAGAGTAGCATGAGAATTGTCATATTGGAGACGAGAACTAGTCCAAAACTTCTTATCTCAGGCATAAACATGAAAGTTCAAACTGTTAACAATTAGGTATTCAAAATGTGTAATATGGCGTGGTGAATGATGTTTTACTTTTGCTTTGACCGACAATAGGTTATAAATATGGAAAAAACAATAATTTTCCACGATATTTGACAGTTCAAGCTGTAGTAAATAGTGCAATGATAATAGATACATTGTTTAGAAGGTAAACTAATATCCACAGCACAATCTACAATCATAATTAATTACAGTAGAAATGAGGTGAAGGCCAGCATTCATAAATGTAAAAAAAAAAAAAAACTAGATTCATTATTGCCTTTTGGTTTGAAGATCAAAACGTGTGAAACTCGATCAACGGTCAGTATCCTATATCAAGCCATATTTTGTCACCAACGTTTCTGAACACGCATCATCTCGTGTCAAATTTAAACTTTTTTTAGAATCTGAGATGTGACTAAAACATACCTTTGCATGAATTTAACGTGGAAGCTCCCGTGTTTGTGTACGTCCCTCTTAGGCATCGGAAGCACTCCGTTAAGCCGTACAGATCACCATAATGAGATTGTGAACAAGGAACGCATGCCATTTCCATGATTCCTTTAAACTGTCCTGGATGGCATGGGTCTTTAGATGTAAATTTTGTAAACTTTCACAACTAAAATAAATCCACTGCTTAGTTTATTCAAAGGAGTTTTTATTTTATTTTATGGGCTCCGTACAGGATACATGCTAAGAGAAAGCCAATGTTGTAAGTCGTGCTTTGCTTCGGACATATGAGCAGAAATTTTGATTTTATTTCTAATTTCCATTTCAGTTCCCGCCTTTCTCAGGTTGTACATATGCTAAAGTAAGATACAAAATAGTTTATAGTTCATGTATTGACAATTTAAGAAACAACATTTTGCACCAGTATGACCTTGTTGTTATTTTCAAAAAGTTTAAAAAATCGGGAAAATTATTCTGTATTAAATAAAACAAAAGATGAAGATATGGGAGTAGAATTAGTTAAGTTTGTTAGATTGTTTTTTAATAACATTATTGTCCGATTTATGACCTTTCCTGATAATGCATAATTAATTATTCGTTATACTTATTATATCATAGCCATACTT
>NW_013841001.1:0-901 GCF_000517525.1 Limulus polyphemus
ACATGCCTCGTCCCCCGCGGGCTTCAGATCAGTCCATCCTCGCTTATCATAGGGCAGACTGTCCATATCTGGACCACCAATTGTTGCCATGTTTTCATGGACCCATCTCCAAGATTCTTATCTACGGGACCTTTGATATTAATAACTTTTAGTCAGTTTATTGCATTGGATTGCCATCAACTAATACTTTGCCCCCCTGTAGATGGATCTTCACGAGATTTGATATAGAGGTTCATTGGGTCCATGGCGAAAAACATACAAATTTTTAGTTTTGTATTGTGCAGTTTTTATGGGCATCTTGCATGTTTTAGTACTACCTCACCTCTTGTGGATGGATCTTCACAAATTTGGTATGGAGGATCATTGGGTCCATGGAGATATACATACAAATTTTCTGTTTTGCATTTTGTGGTTTTTATGGGCATTTTACATTTTTTGCCACTGATTTGCCCCCTGTTGATGGATCTTCACCAAATTTGGCATGAAGGTTTGTTGGGTCCATGCAAACTTGTGTTTTCACATTTTTTAGTTTTTATGGGCATTTTTTGCATTTTTTACAATTACATGTAAGGGAAGCAATTTTTCATGTCCCTAGATAACCTTTCATTAATCATGAATTTATATAACTTTCATGCAGGGGATGGGTACTCCAGCTAAAATATATTGTTTCGTATCTGCTTGTTTGTTAATTTCTGGTATAAATTCTTTCTGATAAAAGTCTTTTCTTGATTACCCCAGTTTATTCTTCCTCGATACAACCTTTTAATACATGGTAATTTCACAGTGAGTACATACCTTGTCACTCTAAACTTAACTTTTATAACACACACACACACACACACACACACACACACACACACACACACACACACACACACACACACACACACACACACACACT
>NW_013841002.1:0-394 GCF_000517525.1 Limulus polyphemus
CTGTCCTGTTGAAAGCTACAACAATAATAAACAAGAGGATTCCATTTTGTCAGAAACAAGTCCACAGAATAGTGTTGCTAAGCTAAAAGAGGATAACCTAATAACTATTTTAACACACAGGGATATTGGATTTATGAAGTTTGATACAACAGGCTCAGCAGTTGTAACACATGCACATCGCACAGAGATTGTTAAAGTTGGAGGACATGAATTTCAACATAAAGAATATTTGATGCCAAAGATGGGCGTTCTATGACTGCATTTTGGTTCAAACGATGCCTTCTGAATGGACAAAAGGTCAATCATTCCTGGTTAGTGTATTCACCTCTACATAAAGCAGCATACTGATTTTGTTGTCTTATTTTTTCATCTACATGTATGACATCCGATAGTT
>NW_013841003.1:0-394 GCF_000517525.1 Limulus polyphemus
ACATCGCCGAGACGGAGCTCGGGATCAGGGTGGAGACCCCGTGGGCGGCAAAAATGCATGCAAACGGTTTTGAAAAAAGAAAATTTAAAACCGTTTGCAGTGGTCCATGTCAACAACCGATTGAGGGCAGTCTGGAGCTGCCGCTCAATAAACCTCATGTTCGACTACTGACACGAGATGTGGAAGTCGTCGACATAGATCCCATTTGTAACAGTCGGAGGAAGATTATTAGTGATGGCATTAATTTTAACAGTAAAAAGTATGACACTCAATACACAGCCCTGAGGGACTCTTAATAAAAAACAAACCTCTTTAATCGACGGAGACTCTAAATTAAGAAATCAACAAATATTTTTCCAATTTTATAGTTTATACATTTCATTTTATGCTTTCA
>NW_013841004.1:0-1046 GCF_000517525.1 Limulus polyphemus
AGACTAAAGATGATTATGGTGGTTATAAATTCGGTAACTAGAGTGACACCTAAGTGTTCATGGAACAGTTGTACCAAGTAAGACTAAAGATGAGTATGGTGGTTATAAACTCGGAATCGAGAGTCACACCTAGGTGTTCATGGAGTTGTTTTACCTAATAACGCTAAAGATGAGTATGATGGTTATAAGTTCGGTAACTAGAGCTACGCCTAGGTGTTCGTGGAGTTGTTGTACCAAATAACGCTAAAGATGAGTATGATGGTTATAAGTTCGGTAACTAGAGCTACGCCTAGGTGTTCGTGGAGTTGTTGTACCAAATAACGCTAAAGATAAGTATGGGGTTGTACATTCAGTAACTAGAGTTACACCTAGATGTTCATGGAGTAGTTGTACCTTTATAACCACCATACTCATCTTTAGTCTTACATGGTACAACTATTCCATGAACACTTTGGTGTCACTCTAGTTACCGAATTTATAACCACCATACTCATCTTTAGTATTACCTGGTACAACTACTCTTTGAACACCTAGGTGTAACTCTAGTTACTGAATGTGAAACCCCATACTCATCGTTAGCGTTATTTGGTACAACAACTCCACGAACACCTAGGTGTAACTCTAGTTACTGAATGTGTAACCCCATACTCATCTTTAGCGTTATTTCTCGGAATCTAGAGTTACACCTAGGTGTTCATGGAGTAGTTGTACCAAGTAAGGCAAAAGATGAGTATGGTGGTTATAAATTCGGTAACTATTGTTACACCTAGGTGTTCGTGGAGTAGTTGTACAAAATAACGCTAAAGATGAGTATGGTGGTTATAAATTCGGTAACTATGGTTACACCAAGGTGTTCATGGAGTAGTTGTCCCAAGTAAGGCTAAAGATGAGTAAGGTGATTATAAATTAAAATTCATGGAGTAGTTGTACCAAGAAAGGCTAAAGATGAGTAAGGTGATTATAAATTAAATAACTAGAGTTACACCTAGGTGTTCGTGGAGTTGTTGTAAGAAATAACGCTAAAGATGAGTATGGGGTTACACATT
>NW_013841005.1:0-395 GCF_000517525.1 Limulus polyphemus
CAAGATTATTCGATACTGTGTACTGTCAATAAGAACACACAAGATTTAACAATACTGTGTACTGTCAATAAGAAGTCAAAATATTCAACGATAATGTATACCGTCAGTATGAAAACACAAGATTTAACAATAATATGTCCTGTCGATAAGAAGACACAAGATTTATCGATACTGTGTACTGTCAATAAGAAGACACAAGATTTAACGATACTGTGTACTTTCAATAAGAAGACACAAGATTTAACCAATAATGTGTACTGCAATAAGAAGACACAAGATTTAACAAAACTGTGTACTGTCAATAAGAATACACACGATTTAGTCCATTACTGTGTACTATCTATAAAGAGACACAAGATTTAACGATACTGTGTACTGTCAATAAGAAGACACAC
>NW_013841006.1:0-734 GCF_000517525.1 Limulus polyphemus
GTCAGAGAGTGGGACGAAAAAAAAGAAGAAGATGGAAACGTGAAGTGGCAAATCAAACTACAGCTTAGCAGATTTGATGGCAGCAATACAAGAACAGCAAAACAAACAAGAAAAGAGATTACAGCAGTTGTTGGAGGAGAAAGAAAATAAACAAGAAGAAAGACTCCAACAATTGAAAGAAAGCCAGAGTGCACAAATGAAAAAGATTGGTAAATTTCAAAGTGAATTAAATACATTAAAGGACGATTTACTGTCTTTTACAAAGGGAGGATATATTAACTATGGACCTAATCAGCTCCAGACAACAGGAAGCCCCTTCCATATCCTGCAGCTAAACCCTGATGCAGACATCTTACCAGAAGTCACATCCCAGACATGAATGTCAGTACTAGGGGTGATCTAGTACGAAGGAAGCCACAGGAATTCGATGGGAAGGCACCATGGGAAGCATATAGAGCACAATTTGAGCTCCTGGCAGGAATGAATGGATGGGCAGAGGAGCAGAAAGCAGTGTACCTAGCAACGAGTTTGAAGGGACAGTCACTGGAAATACTTGGTCAGTTATCAGCAGACGACAGGCACAACTATAAAGCACTGGTAGCTGCTATAAAACTCAGGTATGGAACTCGAAATCAGTCCGAAGTTTACGGGGCTACGTTTAGGACGCTATTCCGTGCTAAAGGGGAGAGCCTGCAAGAGCTGGCACAAGATTTGGAAAGTATGGCACACAAGAC
>NW_013841007.1:0-395 GCF_000517525.1 Limulus polyphemus
CCAACAAAAACGAGCTAATGTTTGACTAGAGACATTCATTGTTTAGCTCATACGAACAGTAAAACACGCCAATGTTTGACTAGAGACATTCATTGTTTAGCTCATACGAACAGGAAAACACGCCAATGTTTCACTAGAGACATTCATTGTTTAGCTTATACGAACAGGAAAACACGCCAATGTTTGACTAGAGACATTCATTGTTTAGCTTATACGAACAGGAAAACACGCCAATGTTTGACTAGAGACATTCATTGTTTAGCTCATACGAACAGTAAAACGTGCCAATGTTTCACTAGAGACATTCATTGTTTAGCTCATACGAACAGGAAACACGCCAATGTTTGACTAGACATTCGTTGTTTAGCTCATACGAACAGTAAAACGTGCCAATG
>NW_013841008.1:0-1448 GCF_000517525.1 Limulus polyphemus
CGAATAGTAGGAAGGTGAAACTCTGCATGAACTGCGTAACGATAAAGTGTACCTACATACCAAATTTGGCGAAGAACCCCTTGCGAAATTACATACAAAACTCTAGATTTCTAGTTTTAGTTTTACGAATTTTGTGGTCGTTTTATGTTACTCTTTTATTGGCTTCCATTAAAACGTATGTGTACTGCAGTGAAGCTTTTTGTTAACGATTGTTTCTCGATTTGTTGTTACCAGAGTGTCCTGAATTGATATATTCACTAGTTCGTTCCACAGTATCATGCGAAGCTTCACCTTCCTACAATGCGTTTTAAGGGAGTTATGGCAGGGTTTGCGTTTTTTACCAGTACTTTGTCCCATTTAGACGAATCTTTTTGTGGTAAAAAACGCTCTGTTATAGATGTCTTGCTATCAGAGGGTTCTAGATTGACGGATCTTAACAAAATTTGATTTGTATATTCACTAGTTCGTTTCACAGTATCATGCGAAGTTTCACCTTCCTACTATGCGTTTTAAAAGAGTTATGGCAGGTTTTGCAATATCAAAAAGCTTCACTGCAGTACACATACTCTTTCAGAAAGCCAATAGAGTAGTAACAAAATGGACCAGAAAAGTCGCAGAAATGATAATACAAAACTAGAATTTTGCATGTGTTGCGTACTTGCGTATTTGGGAGTTATGGAAGGTTTTTCGTTTTGTACCAGTACTTCGTTCCTTTTGGACGAATCTTCTCGAATTTTGTTATGAACGTTCGCAGTTACATGCAGAGTTTCACCTTCCTACTATTCGTTTTAATTGACGGATCTTAACCAAATTTGATTTGTATATTCACTAGTTCGTTCCACAATATCATGCGAAGTTTCACCTTCCTACAATGCGTTTTAAGGGAGTTATGGCAGGTTTTGCGTTTTTTACCAGTACTTTGTCCCATTTAGACGAATCTTTTTGAATTTTTTAATGAAGGCTCACGTCAAACTTACGAAATTACATACAAAACTCTAGATTTCTAGTTTTAGTTTTACGAATTTTGTGGTCGTTTTATGCTACTCTTTTATTGGCTTCCATTAAAACGTATGTGTACTGCAGTGAAGCTTTTTGTTAACGATTGTTTCTCGATTTGTTGTTACCAGAGGGTCCTGAATTGATGGTTCTTCGCCAAATTTGGTATGTAGGTACACTTTATCGTTATTCTAGAACCCTCTGATGGCAAGAAATCTATAACAGAGCAATATCTAAAAGCTTCACTGCAGTACACATACTCTTTCAGAAAGCCAATAGAGTAGTAACAAAATGGACCAGAAAAGTCGCAGAAATGATAATACAAAACTAGAATTTTGCATGTAAATACGCAAGTACGCAACGAACGTTCATAACAAAATTCGAGAAGATTCCTCCAAAACGAACGAAGTACTGGTACAATACGCAAAACCTGCTATAACTCCTTTAAAACG
>NW_013841009.1:0-605 GCF_000517525.1 Limulus polyphemus
ATCACGGTCCAGGACATTTCAGTTGGGATGAAGTGGATAACAGAACAAATGACGTTGCTGAAGACGTGCCACATGAAGAAGTCACCGTCCAAGAAGAAACTCTACTCAGTTTTGAGAAGGGAAACGGTGAAGCTCTTGATGAAGCTACTACCACTGATGTGACTGTTACCGATAATGGGACATTTTCTGATGGAACAGATGAACTTTACGTGAAGCAGAAGCTAACGAGACAGAGACTAGTACGGAAGAAGATACGTACCGTAAAATTAAGAGACTGTTGAATTTTAATTTTGTATTTGTAAATTCTGTACATTTAATTAAGTTATTGTTAATTATCTATTGGTTTAATGTAAGTGGCTATTGTTCGGGATGAGCAATGCTAAGGAAGAGGCAGAGAATCTCATCACGTGTTACCAGTGCCACGTGACTTCTGCTGTCGTAACAAAGAAGGAACATGAATTGTCCTGGCAATTCTAGTCGGTACCAGGCGCCCTCATTTTTAGTATATAAGCCCGGGAAATAAAACAGAGAGGGGAATCAGATAGATAGAGAGATTGAAGATAGAGATAATCGAGTCAAGCCATATGTAAAGTGTGTGAATCGTT
>NW_013841010.1:0-394 GCF_000517525.1 Limulus polyphemus
TATAAGCAAGAGTGTAGTGTACAAAATATAATAGGCCTAACATAATGGCTTATGACAATCTATAAAAATGTTCGTTTGTTCAAAATCTTAAATCTCCTAAAGTTCTTCACCGATCGCTTTGAAATTTTGAAACAACGTTGCATTCGAATACGTGCGTGTTTTTATATACATACTATTATATAAATGTCACACCTGTGACAGTTAAAAACATGCTTTTTGAAAAACAGCGCCATCTGTTGGACGTAAAAGCAACACACGCTATACTAAATATTTTACGATTCCATTTCAATGTTTCCGATTTCCAATTTTACGATTCCATTTCAATGTTTCCGATTGCATTGTTAAATTGAATTTTCATATATTTCGATTTATTTTCATTTTGAATTTAATTATT
>NW_013841011.1:0-389 GCF_000517525.1 Limulus polyphemus
ACAAACAACACAACCAAGACATTATACTACAGGTATAGGACACCTACCTATACAAACAACACAACCAAGACATTATACCACAGGTTTAGGATACACACCTATACAAACAACACAACCAAGACATTATACTACAGGTTTAGGATACAAACAACACAACCAAGACATTATACCACAGGTATAATACAAACAACACAACCAAGACATTATACTACAGATATAGGATACAAACAACACAACCAAGACATTATACTACAGGTATAGGATACAAACAACACAACCAAGACATTATACTACAGGTTTAGGATACAAACAACACAACCAAGACATTATACCACAGGTTTAGGATACACACCTATACAAACAACACAACCAAGACATTATACTACAGG
>NW_013841012.1:0-886 GCF_000517525.1 Limulus polyphemus
GTGACAAAATCCAAGTTTATTCACTTAGAAACAGAAATCTGTCCAATCCAACATAGGTGACAAAAATCAATGTTTATTCACTTAGAAACAAGATAGCTGTCCAATCCAACATAGGTGACAATATCAATGTTTATTCACTTAGAAACAAGATAGCTGTCCAATCCAACATAGGTGACAAAATCAATGTTTATTCACTTAGAAACAAGAAAGCTGTCCAATCCAACATAGGTGACAAAATCAATGTTTATTCACTTAGAAACAAGAAAGCTGTCCAATCCAACATAGGAGACAAAAATCAATATTTATTCACTTAGAAACAAGATAGCTGTCCAATCCAACATAGGCGACAAAATCAATGTTTATTCACTTAGAAGATAGTTGTCCAATCCAAAATAGGTGACAAAATCCATGTTTATTCACTTAGAAACAAGATAGCTGTCCAATCCAACATAGGTGACAAAATCCATGTTTATTCACTTAGAAACAAGATAGCTGTCCAATCCAACATAGGTGACAAAATCAATGTTTATTCACTTAGAAACAAGATAGCTGTCCAATCCAACATAGGTGAAAAAATCAATGTTTATTCACTTAGAAACAAGATAGCTGTCCAAATCCAATATAGGTGACAAAAATCAATGTTTATTCACTTAGAAACAAGATAGCTGTCCAATCCAACATAGGTGACAAAATCCATGTTTATTCACTTAGAATCAAGATAGCTGTCCAGTCCAACATAGGTGACAAAATCAATGTTTATTCACTTAGAAACAAGATAGCTGTCCAATCCAACATAGGTGAAAAAATCAATGTTTATTCACTTAGAAACAAGATAGCTGTCCAATCCAACATACGTGAAAAAATCAATGTTTATTCACTTAGAAAC
>NW_013841013.1:0-653 GCF_000517525.1 Limulus polyphemus
AAGGATTATTTGGGGGGGTGACCCATTTTTATTTCTCTAGAGTATTATGTAAGAGAACTTTTGGTCTGTATATCTGATGAAATGCTTAAACACGTATTTAATGCACATGCTATGAAACTGATGCAATTAAATAAAGGTGGTCTATTCCTTACAGGTATTGTAATCACTAATTTTTTCAAAGCAGTTAGTATTTTTTTCATAGATATTCCTGTTAGTTAAATACAAAGTAAGTGTAACCTATAACATGAGGATTTACTGTTTTCAGTAGTGTTTACTGATGCACTCACTAGTCTTGCCTTCTTGCTTGTGTGAACCCAAGGTGCTGATCCATTGTAATAAGAATGTGACAAAATCAACTTACCTACTGTGCGTATGATCCAAAGGTGTTGATCCACCTACAATAAGAATGTAATGAAAGCAACTTATAATATCAACTTGCCCACTGTATGTGTGTTTCAAAGGTGCTCATTCATGATAATAACAATTTAACACAAACAACTTACACGCTGTATGTGTACTCCAAAGGTGCTGATCCATTATAATAAGAATATAACAAAATTAACTTGCCCACTGTATGTGTTATCCCAAGGTGCTGATTCATTATCATTAAAATATAACACAATTAACTTGCCCACTGTATGTATGTATGTTCC
>NW_013841014.1:0-394 GCF_000517525.1 Limulus polyphemus
CACAGGGAAGATGCCATGACAGGAAAGGCTGCTACCCAGAAAGGCTGTTGGAACTGTGGAGAGCAAGGACATATGAGGAGCCAGTGTAAGAATACCACCAATAAGTCAGCTCCAGGAACCAGTAGTGGTTGGTGTTGAGGGACACCCACCAACCCCCATTGTGAAAGTCCCAACAGCTAAGTGTAAAATGGCAAGTACACATAGTGTCTACGTGACAGGAAAGCTGGATGGCCAAAGGTGCGACTTTGTCATAGATTCTGCATCTCAGCAAACCCTTGTGAGTATCAAGGTGCTGGGTCACAAAGGAGTACCAGAACCTGTGCAGAAGCTCTATGGTGTTACAGGACATTCGTGCAAGGTTGTGGGGACCAGGTGTGGGTAACTATTGAGCTCA
>NW_013841015.1:0-1195 GCF_000517525.1 Limulus polyphemus
TTATTGACAGTACACAGTATAGTTATATCTTGTGTCTTCTTATTGACAGTACACAGTATTGTTAAATTTTGTGTCTTCTTATTGACAGTACACAGTATCGTTAAATCTTGTGTCTTTTTATTGATAGTACACAGTATTGCTAAATCGTGTGTCTTCTTATTGACAGTACACAGTATTGTTAAATCTTGTGTCTTCTTATTGACAGTACACAGTATCGTTAAATATTGTGTCTTCTTAATGACATTACACAGTATAGTTAAATCTTGTGTCTTCTAATTGACATTACACAGATACCACAAGATTTAACTGATGTCAATTAGAAGAAAATTTAACAATACTGTGAAGACACAACTGTCAATAACTGTGTTTTTGTTAAATGTTGTATCTTCTTATTGAAAGTACACAACAAGATTTAACAATACTGTGTACTGTCAATAAGAAGACACAAGATTTAACGATACCTTTCAATAAGAAGACTACACAGTATCGTTAAATCTTGTGTCTTCTTATTGACAGTACACAGTATCGTTAAATCTTGTTCAATAAGAAGACCAGTACACAGTATCGTTAAAACTTGTGTCTTCTAATTGACATTACACAGTATCGTTAAATCTTGTGTCTTCTAATTGACATTACACAGTATCGTTAAATCTTGTGTCTTCTTATTGACAGTACACAGTATCGTTAAATCTTGTTGGCCTTTTATTGAATGTACACAGTATTGCTAAATCGTGTGTCTTCTTATTGACAGTACATAGTTTTGTTAAATCTTGTGTCTTCTTATTGAAAGACACAGTATTGTTAAATCTTGTGTCTTCTAATTGACATTTCACAGTATCGTTAAATCTTGTGTCTTCTTAATGACAGTACAAAATATCGTTAAATCTTGTGTCTTCTTATTGACAGTACACAGTATCGTTAAATTTTGTGTCTTTTTATTGATAGTACACAGTATTGCTAAATCGTGTGTCTTCTTATACTGTCAATGAACGATACTGTGTGTACTATACAACAAAAAGACACAAAATTTAACGATACTGTGTACTGTCAATAAGAAGACACAAGATTTAACAATACTGTGTACTATCAAAAAGAAGACACAAGATTTAAAGATACTGTGTACTGTCAATAAGAAAACACAAGATTTAACAATTAGCAATGCTGTGTACTAAGAAGACACACGATTTTTTGACAG
>NW_013841016.1:0-469 GCF_000517525.1 Limulus polyphemus
AGCCTAACTGTTTTTTGTTTGTGTTTTAATGGTTTTTTGTCACGTTGTATAATAGTAAAGAAACTTAACTCTTGTTTTTATGTTTTAATGGTTATTCCACACGCTGTATAATATAAGAGGAATCTAATTATTGTTTTTATATGTTTTACTGGATCTTCTTCACGCTTTATAATAGTAGAGGAACCTAACTATTGTTTTTATATTTTACTTTTTGTTCTACACGTTGTATAATAGTAGAGGAATCTAAATGTTTTTTATGTTTTAATGGTTATTCTACACGCTGTATAATAGTAGAGGAATCTAACTCCTGTTTTCATGTTTTACTGGTTCTTCTTCACGCTTTATAATAGTAGAGGAACCTAACTATTGGTTTTTATGTTTAATGGTTGTCTAATATTAGAGGAACCTAACTGTTGTTTTCATGTTTTACTAGTTCTTCTTCACGTTTTATATAAGTAGAGAAACTTAG
>NW_013841017.1:0-786 GCF_000517525.1 Limulus polyphemus
CGGTGGGTGGTGATGACTAGTTGCCTTCCCTATAGTTTTTACAATGCTAAATTAGGGACGGCTAGTGCAGATAGCCCTCGTGTAGCTTTGCGCGAAATTCAAAAACAAATAACAAACGAGGACTATAACTGAGGATAAAGTTTTTTACAAATATCTTTTCTTCAATCTAAGTACAACAACAACAAAGGAGGACTATAACTGAGGACAAAGTTGTTTACTAATATCATTTCTTCAATCTAAGTACAACAACAACAAACGAGGACTATAACTGAGGACAAAGTTGTTTACTAATATATTTTCTTCAATCTAAGCTTCTATCACTTTCTTTCAATCTGTATGCGAATCTATGCGGGACTTTAATTGATTTATACAGTTGAAAAGAACAGAAAAAAAGAGCTTCTGTTACGTATTTAGATCGATAGCCAATGACGTGCCAAAGCTAAGATATATATAATTATATCCCACCAGTGTGATCGACACTCAGAAAAAGTAAGATTGGTTAAAAATCATAAAATTACATTTGAATTCTTTGCAGTTTAAACACTGAAAACTAAAGGAACCATAGAAACCAATAGCCCTAAAATTTGTGAACTACATTAATCAGAGGCGTCGCCCGTGCCCTGATTTTATTTGACAGTGCTCTGAATTCCCAGTTGGTTTCTTGTAAAAATTGGAATAGAAAACAATGATGTATATTGTTGCGTCATCGAGGTCACGTGACTGGTGTGGCGCCACCTATTCTCTAGAACTATCCTGTACCTTGGCGAATGCTCTAGTATTTACTAG
>NW_013841018.1:0-394 GCF_000517525.1 Limulus polyphemus
TCCTGGCAAATACCACTCACCACACTTATATCCTGAAATTTATCGCTCACCCACACTTGTACCCTGGCTAATACCACTCACCACACTTATATCCTGGCAAATACCACTCACCACACTTATGTCCTGAAATTTATCTCTCACTCACACTTTCACCCTGGCAAATACCACTCACCACACTTATATCCTGGCAAATACCACTCACCACACTTATACCCTGGCAAATACCACTCACCACACTTATATCCTGAAATTTATCGCTCACCCACACTTGTACCCTGGCAAATATCACTCACCACACTTATATCCTGGCAAATACCACTTATCCACACTTATATCCTGGCAAATACCACTCACCACACTTATACCCTGAAATTTATCGCTCACCCACACTTGT
>NW_013841019.1:0-411 GCF_000517525.1 Limulus polyphemus
ATAACTAACAATAGTAACAACTAAACATTAATACTGCAGTATGATAGTGTAACTGCTATAACTAACAATAGTAACAACTAAACATTAATACTGCAGTATGATAGTGTAACTGCTATAACTAACAATAGTAACAACTAAACATTAATACTGCAGTATGATACAGTGTAACTGCTACAACTAACAATAGTAACTAAAGTAACAACTAAACATTAATACTGCAGTATGATAAAATGTAACTGCTATAACTAACAATAGTAACAACTAAACAATAATACTGCAGTATGATACAGTGTGACTGCTATAACTAACAATAGTAACTAAAGTAACTACTAAACATTAATACTGCAGTATGATACAGTGTAACTGCTATAACTAACAATAGTAACTAAAGTAACAACTAAACATTAATAC
>NW_013841020.1:0-202 GCF_000517525.1 Limulus polyphemus
TATTGTGTCGTCTTATTGACAGTACACAGTGTCGTTACATCTTGTGTCTTTTTATGGATAGTACACAGTATTGCTAAATCGTGTGTCTCCTTATTGATAGTGCACAGTATCGTTAAATCTTGTGTCTTCTTATTGAAAATACACAGTATCGTTAAATCTTGTGTCTTCTTATTGACAGTACACAGTATCGTTAAATCTTGTG
>NW_013841021.1:0-393 GCF_000517525.1 Limulus polyphemus
GGTAATCTCTCTTCTTGTTTATTTTCTCGTTCTTTTTGTTTCTTTTCTTTTTCCTCCAACAACTGCTGTACTTTCTCTTCTTGTTTATTTTGCTGCTCAAGCTGCCACTGTTGCAGGCTTTCTTGCAGTTGCTGTTGTCTCTCTTCTTGTTTCTTTTCTTTTTCCTCCAACAACTGCTGTAATCTCTCTTCTTGTTTCTTATCTCGTTCTTCTTGTTTCTTTTGTTTTTCCTCCAACAACTGCTGTAATCTCTCTTGTTTATTTTGCTGTTCGAGCTGTCACTGTTGCAGGTTTTCTTGCAGCTGCTGTTGTCTCTCTTCTTGTTTCTTTCTTTTCCTCCAACAACTGCTGTAATCTCTCTTCTTGTTTCTTATCTCGTTCTTCTTGTTTCTT
>NW_013841022.1:0-394 GCF_000517525.1 Limulus polyphemus
CTTAAAACTGAGTTAAATTGTAATTTAGATTTAGTAGTTAAATAAATGCCGATATATATGCAATTTATGATATTTGCCAACAAGATTGATACATACAGTTTTCTTGTTCTATACAAATGTACAGTTATTACAAACAATGATTTATATATACAAAAGTTTTACAAACTTACAAGCAATATAAAGTCATCTTTCTAGCCTGGAACTTCCTTGATGTTTTATCGAGGATTCACGATGAGCAAGTTAATTTCGAGTTGACGTAGGTACAATTCACTTAATAGGGAGCTAGCTAGCTCTGTGGTCTTCGCTGATCAGACGCCGATTACAGGTCGAGTTTCTTTTACTGAAGTTATATAATATCTTTGTAAAAATATTAATGTCCGATGTGAATCCACTG
>NW_013841023.1:0-391 GCF_000517525.1 Limulus polyphemus
AACTAAAACAGTTACGTAATCAGTGAAAGTTGAAGGCCAAAAATTGATAGTATATCACTAGATGGCACTAATGAAAGATAACAATGAAAAGTTAGAAGATATCCACTTATGCAAGCGCAAAGTGCACAATGGATTGTTTGTTTGTTTTTGAATATCGCGCAAAGCTACACGAGGGCTATCTGCGCTAGCCGTTCCTAATTTAGCAGTGTAAGACTAGAGGGAAGGCAGCTAGTCATCACCACCCACAGCCAATTCTCTTACCAACGAATAGTGGGATTGACCGTCACATTATAACGCCCCCACGGCTGAAAGGGCGAGCATGTTTGGTGGGACGGGGATTCGAACTCGCGACCCTCAGATTGCGAGTCGAGCGCCTTATCCACCTGGCCAT
>NW_013841024.1:0-394 GCF_000517525.1 Limulus polyphemus
TTAAAGTTTCTAAACTTTAAAAGGTTATTACAAAAACGAAATCTTAATTTTGAAAAATACCTTTTGCTTCGGAACATTTTACCTGTGTCCGTATGAAATATTGCAATAGTTGACTCTAGACGTGGCTGGAACCAATAATAGTACCAGTAAGTTTGTTTAGTTGTTAACAAGAGAACAATACCATAAGACTATTAACAAGTACCAGTATGTTTGTTTAGTTGTTGTTAACCACATAACAACACCATGAGACAATTAACAAGTACCAGTAAGTTTGTTTAGTTGTTAACCACAAAACAACACCATGAAACAATTAACAAATACCAGTAAGTTTGTTTAGTTGTTAACCACAAAACAACACCATGAAACAATTAACAAATACCAGTAAGTTTGTTTA
>NW_013841025.1:0-393 GCF_000517525.1 Limulus polyphemus
ATTATTGCTATGATTATTTAAGGATGTGTCACATAAACAGTTAATACATGTCTTGTTATTGCTATGATTATTTAAGGATGTGTCACATAAACAGTTAATACATGTCTTGTTATTGCTATGATTATTTAAGGATGTGTCACATAAACAGTTAATACATGTTTTGTTATTGCTATGATTATTTAAGGATGTGTCACATAAACAGTTAATACATGTTTTGTTTTATTTATGAAGAAAATTTTACAAATAATGTTGAAATATGAAGTGGTGCGTTTTTACTTCGTGAATATAGTTTTCATAGAGATGTATTGATATCAAGTAATTCATAATATTATGTCATCCAGATGTCGGATGTCATTGATGTATGATGTCAAGCAATCCATAAGGTTATGTCAT
>NW_013841026.1:0-528 GCF_000517525.1 Limulus polyphemus
CTTATTTCTCTTGTTGTAGCTAAAGTGTTGTCATTGAATTGTTTAGTGCTAATCTGAAGCATATATGTTTGCGTTATTTGTCAACATAATATGAGTTAGTAGCGGGTTATTAGGGTGTTATATTCTAGATCACTATTTTATAGATAACTATGGATGCAATTATACGTCACGTTATCTAAGCTATATAAAAGCCAGCGTGTGTTAATCACGCTTGATTTTTTTTTTTTACTTAAATCGTTTCTGAATTAAGGTATTGTTACGTCTCGGTTCGTTAGTTAATTTTCCGTAAATTCCTTCCGAAAAAAATTTGGCGACACAAGTCCTTTCTTAAATAAAACTGGTTTATTCTTTCTGAATATAACTTTGCGATACACTTAATTTCAACAGTGGCTCTGTAACAAACGCTATAATTCTCACGTGCTTAACAATATTCTCTCTGACTGCAGTTTACTTACTCATTACCTCTGTTGTCCCGTCACGTTGTGAACGTCTTATATTATACAAGACTAACACATATACTAGTAAATG
>NW_013841027.1:0-256 GCF_000517525.1 Limulus polyphemus
CGAGGTGTTTTATCTGATAAAACATTACGAACATTATTTTCACATTTTATAAAACATAACTGTTTTATTAGTTGATAGGAACTTAAAAAATTTAGAATATACACGAGGTTTACTTTACAAGTTCTAAGCCGTATGTGGTTTGTTCTCTTGAGTTATTTTTGGTTTATATGTATTTCTCTCATCTAACTATCTGTTGATTGATTTCCATGTAGTTTGAACATTCTCTAAAATGAGAAATTTTGCACGTGTGTATATC
>NW_013841028.1:0-394 GCF_000517525.1 Limulus polyphemus
TTTACCTGGGCTGTTAATTAAACAGGTTACGTTTATTCAAATTGAATGCTATAATTTTGAAAGTGTGAAGGTTATTTATCAAACATGCTACGTTTATTCAAATCGAATGCTATAACTTTGAAACTGTAAGGGTTATTTATATTTTAATTGTTAAAGTTTGAAATTTATAGTCTTGTTTCATTAAGCGTGTTTTTACTCAGCCATGACTTCAATTATTCATTGATTTTGTTATTGCTAGGCCTCATATGATAGGAATCAAGTCAAGTAAATAGCAAAGTGAAAAATTCGGACACGTTTATAAAGGTTGAAACTATTAAAAAGCAAAATAAATAACATACACGTTTATTTAGGTTCCAGTAAATAAAAATCAAAGTGAAAAACATATACGTTTATT
>NW_013841029.1:0-396 GCF_000517525.1 Limulus polyphemus
CTGATTCCTCCTATCTAAAGGTTTGTTATACAGTAAACTTGGTAAACTGTATCAGAATTAGCTAGATATCAAAATCAGATTTCTTGATGACTAAAAAAAGATCAGTTTATTTTATAACTTATCTTTCGTATTACTTTGTGCATAAAGAATCTTATTGTTTTGTTTACTTTACAATAAATTAGAGAAACCGAAACAAGTAAAAGCTGCATAGTTTGTTAAAAAAAAGTGTGTGTGTGTGTGTTCAGAATGATACAAGGAATATCACTAACTTCGAAAATTGAGAGGATTGATACCATTTTATAAAAACAATCTTGATTGAGTTACATGTTATCATAACTCATACATGTGACAACATGTAAATGGATGAAGATTGTTCTTATAAAATGGTAAGCATTT
>NW_013841030.1:0-238 GCF_000517525.1 Limulus polyphemus
GGTAACTATCGAGCTCATGGGCATGAAAAACAGACAGAAAGTATACTTGGCTGACATTGAAGACCAATGCATATTAGGATTGGACTATATACTAACGAGGAAGTGTGTGGTTGACTTCGATAAAATGACTATTGGAAACAACAATATCCAGACTCCAGTAAATATTGCTATATCTGTTTGATCTGCATGTCACAGCAACTTAAATCAACTACAATACCCCCTATGTCAGAGAAGATAA
>NW_013841031.1:0-413 GCF_000517525.1 Limulus polyphemus
AAAAAAACGCGCCTGATTTAAATGTCACACCTGAACGCTCACATCCTTTTAATTATGTTTGAAATTATGAACATTGCTCAACATCATGAAAATTAAACCTTATTTTCAATAAGCAATCCTGAAAAATATTTGGGGGTGCTTAACTTTTTTCCAGGTGTATATTTATATACATATTTATCTGTTTTCCATACCTGTTTATGGTTACCATAATTACAATGGTTTATATTTATCTGTTTTACATACCAGTTAATGGTTACCATAATTACAGTGGTTTATATACATATTTATCTGTTTTACATACCTGTTAATGGTTACCATATTTACAGTGGTTTATATACATATTTATCTGTTCTACATACCTGTTTATGGTTACCATAATTACAATGGTTTATATATACATATTTATCTGTTTT
>NW_013841032.1:0-393 GCF_000517525.1 Limulus polyphemus
AATAGTAACATGTAAGTTTTAATGGAATTACCAATGATACAAAATCATAGCTATAATTTTAATAAGAATAATAATAGTAACATGTAAGTTTTAATGGAATTACCAATGATACAAAATCATACCTATAATTTTTGCAGCTTCTACATATATTATTTCAGTTATTGTAAAAGTAGATATGTCAAACATAACTTCTTTTATAGCTGGGTATTGCTATGTAAGACTACTTTGTTTTAAAGTTTCTAGCAGGAAATGGGTGTCTTATTTTTTATAACTGGGTATTGCTATGTGAGAGTACTTTGTTTTAAAGTTTCTACCAGGAAATGGGTGTCTTATCTTTTATAGCTGGGTATTGCTATGTGAGAGTACTTTGTTTTAAAGTCTCTACAGGAATGG
>NW_013841033.1:0-394 GCF_000517525.1 Limulus polyphemus
CACGATAGTTTTTTTTTGTCCCCCCCTCCCACAATTAAACCACTTCTTCATTAATGACGTCATTTATGACCAGATAGATGGAATCACCGCTGGGTCCAATGATAGCCAATAGTTTTCTAAATTTGTGGGAACCGAAGCACCACAGCGTTATAATAAGGCAGTACTGTAGTTTGGTTTTCTTGTTAAAGGAGTTATCACAACGTTATAATAAGGCAGAACTGTAGTTTGGTTTTCTTGTTAAAGGAGTTATCACAATGTTATAATAAGGCAGAACTGTAGTTTGGTTTTCTTGTTAAAGGAGTTATCACAACGTTATAATAAGGCAGTACTGTAGTTTGGTTTTCTTGTTAAAGGAGTTATCACAACGTTATAATAAGGCAGTACTGTAGTTTGG
>NW_013841034.1:0-393 GCF_000517525.1 Limulus polyphemus
AAAACCAATAGTGGTTGGTGCTGAGGGACGCACACAAACCCCATTGTAAAAGTCCCAACAGCTAAGTGTAAAATGTCAAGCACACATAGTGTCTATGTGATAGGAAAGCTGGATGGCTAAAAGTGCAACTTGGTCATAGATTCTGCATCTCAGCAAACCCTTGTGAGTATCAAGGTGCTGGATCATAAAGGAGTACCAGAAGCCATACAGAAGCTGTGTGGTGTGACAGGACATTATGCAAGGTTGTGGGTACCAGTGTGGGTAACTATTGAGCTCATGGGCATGAAGGACAGACACAAAGTATACTTGGCTGACATTGAAGACCCATGCATACTAGGGTTGGACTACTTACTGCCGAGGATGTGTGTGGTTAATTTTGATAAAATGACTTTT
>NW_013841035.1:0-394 GCF_000517525.1 Limulus polyphemus
ATTGCTAGTTGTGAAAGGTTCTTCAGCAAGCTGAAATTAATTCTTACATACTTGAGAACCTCAATGACTCAAGAACGACTTAGTAACTTGGCAATATTAAGTATTGAAAAAGACGTACTTAATACGTACAGAAGTATTATAGTGCTAACATTTATTACACATTTTTCTGAAAGAGTTAATCTTTCAGACCGTTAGACTGTAGCTGTTATTAAAGTAATCCCTAATTTACACGTGTACCGAGCGTGTTTATAAAAGAAGAACGAGAAAAGAAACAAGAAGAGAGACTACAGCAGTTGTTGGAGGAAAAAGAAAAGAAACAAGAAGAACCATAAAATAAACAAGAAGAGAGACTACAGCAGTTGTTGGAGGAAAAAGAAAAGAAACAAGAAGAACC
>NW_013841036.1:0-393 GCF_000517525.1 Limulus polyphemus
CATGTTTGTTGTGCAAATATAAATTAATGACAGTACTTACGTCTATTAAGTTTCAAGTAAAGGTTCTTAAATATAGTTCAGTACAGTTTCCACATATTGAGAGATAACTGAACTTTCAAGTATTTTTACTTACTTTTTCTCCATCTATTCAGAAATAAATGAACTTCCAAGTATTTTTCCTTATTATTTGTTTCTCCATATATTGAGAGATAACTGACTTCAAAATATTTTTTCTCAACCTATTGAGATAAAACTGAACTTCTAAGTATTTTTTTTCAATGTTTTCTCCATCTATTCAGAAATAACTGAACTTCCAAGTATATTTTCTTAATTTTTCTCAATCTAGTGAGACAACTGAACTTCCAAGTATTTTTTCTTAATTGTTTCTCCATA
>NW_013841037.1:0-394 GCF_000517525.1 Limulus polyphemus
AACTACTCCATGATCACCTAGGTGTAACTCTAGTTACGGAATTTATAACAACCATACTCATCTTTAGACTTACGTGGTACAACTACTCCATTAACACTTAGGTTTAATTCTAGTTACCGAATTTATAACCACCATACTCATCTTCAGCCTTACTTGTTACAACTACTCCATGAACACCTAGGTGTAACTCTAGTTACCGAATTAATAACCCCCATACTCATCTGTAACGTTATTTGGTACAACAACTCCACGAATACCTTGGTTTAACTAAGGTTTCCGAATTTTTAACCACCAAACTCATCAGTAGCGTTATTTGATACAACAACTCCACGAATACGTAAGTGTATCTCTAGTTACCGAATTTATAACCACCATACTCATCTTTAGCTTTACT
>NW_013841038.1:0-392 GCF_000517525.1 Limulus polyphemus
GAAATTACAAAAACAAACAAAAAACAGACAAACATGCTCGCCCTTTCAGCCGTAGGGGGCGTTATAATGTGACGGTCAATCCCACTATTCGTTGGTAAACTGGAAGAACGTTGAACATCCAGTAGTAGACACTCAGTAATTTGTAGTGTCATCTACTACTAACAGTAGACACTCAGTAATTTGTGGTGTCGTCTACTACCAACAGTAGACACTCATTAATTTGTAGTGTCGTCTACTACCAAAACTAGACACTCAGTAATTTGTAGTGTCGTCTACTACCAAAACTAGACACTCAGTAATTTGCAGTGTCGTCTAATACCAAAAGTAGACACTCAGTAATTCGCAGTGTCGTCTACTACCAAAACTAGACACTCAGTAATTTGCAGTGTCGT
>NW_013841039.1:0-394 GCF_000517525.1 Limulus polyphemus
CTGTGTAATACGAAGGGAACTCCTTGCTATAGTAAAGAGTTTGACATATTTCCATCCTTACTTCTATGGGCTAGGTTTACCATCAGGACAAACCATACTGCATTACGCTGGTTAAGATCATTAAAGCACCCAGAGGGACAACTGGCACATTGGATCGGAAAGTTAGACCAGAGTAATTATGATATTGAATACAGAGAAGGAAAATATCATGGAAATGCTGATGGACTGAGCTGAAGGCCCTGCAAAAATAACTGCAGACATTGCTGCAAAAGAGAGGTTGAACTAATTAGGTGCCATGAAGCTGAATTCAAAGTGACTGAAGGAGTTGATGATGGTGAAGTGGAACCAAGTATGGATATTAAAGCAGAACAGGAGAAAGACCAAAATTGAAGCC
>NW_013841040.1:0-394 GCF_000517525.1 Limulus polyphemus
ATATCTTTATACAGATTAGTCTAAACTTTGTATGTTCCACATCCGATATTATATCTTTATACAGGTTAGTATAAACTTAGTATGTTTCACATCCGTTATTATATCTTTATATAGATTAGTATAAACTTAGTGTGTTCCACATCCGTTATTATATCTTTATATAGATTAGTCTAAACTTAGTGTGTTCCACATCCGATATTATATCTTTATACAGATTAGTATAAACTTAGTATGTTCCACATCCGTTATTATATCTTGATATAGATTAGTCTAAACATAGTATATTCCACATCCGTTATTATATCTTGATATAGATTATCTAAACATAGTATATTCCACATCCGATATAATATCTTTATATAGATTAGTCTAAACTTAGTATGTTCCACATCCG
>NW_013841041.1:0-394 GCF_000517525.1 Limulus polyphemus
CTTAAACTACCTACATTTGTCAAAGTATTTATGAATTTTCGAAAATATTCGTCCACTAGTTTTATTGTTGGAATGAAATATAGCAAGACTTGCATTGCCTACTAAGAAAGTTAGTGGTAGTCATCAGGTTAAAGGATGATTTACTGTCTTTTACACAAGGAGGATACATTAACTATCGACCTAATCAGCCTCGAACAACGGGTAGCCCCTTCCAGACCCTGCAGCTAAACCCTAATGCAGACATCTTCAGTCCTGTTAGAATTCACATCCCAGATACGAATGTCAGCAATAGGGGTGACCCAGTACAAAGGAAGCCACGTGAATTCAATGGGAAGGCACCGTGGGAAGCATATAGAGCACAATTTGAGCTACTGGCAGAAATGAATGGATGGAC
>NW_013841042.1:0-329 GCF_000517525.1 Limulus polyphemus
AATTGAAAACTGACTAAAACGACCCATATCAATGTCTACAAAATCTAGTGGAAGGAAGACTAAAAGACCGTTATAACAGTCGACAAAATATAGTTTAAGAAGGATTAAAAATACCATTATGAAAGTCATAAAAATATAGTTTAAGAAAGACTAAAAATACCGCTATCAAAGTCGAAAATATCTAGTCTAAGAAGGCCTAAAAAGACTGTTCTGAAAGTCGACCAAACATGTTTTTAGTTTTCGTCCACTCGACGGACTAAAAGGACTCTTATCAATGTCAACAAAATATGGAGGAAGGAAGACTAAAAGACCGTTTATAACAGTCGACG
>NW_013841043.1:0-394 GCF_000517525.1 Limulus polyphemus
ACTCAAGATAACAATAACATATACTACATAGTGTCAGTAGTTACTCAAGATAACAATAACATATACTGCATAGTGTCAGTAGTTACTCAAGATAACAATAACGCATACTACATAGTGTCAGTAGCTACTAAAGATAACAATAACATATACTACATAGTGTCAGTAGTTACTCAAGATAACAATAACATATACTGCATAGTGTCAGTAGTTACTCAATATAACAATAACGTATACTGCATAGTGTCAGTAGTTACTCAAGATAACAATAACGTATACTACATAGTGTCAGTAGTTACTCAAGATAACAATAACATATACTACATAGTGTCAGTAGCTACTCAAGATAACAATAACATATTGTTACGTCTCCGTTTTTTTTTAATTAACTTATTTT
>NW_013841044.1:0-716 GCF_000517525.1 Limulus polyphemus
GGAAAGTCTATTAGGTTTATGTATTGTCGGTAAGAGATAAAATCTACCTGAACAAGCTTGTCTGGGTATCGAGTGCTGGAAAGTTTATTAGGTTTATGTATTGTCGGTAAGAGATAAAATCTACTTGAATAAGCTTGTCTGGATATCGAGTGCTGGAAAGTTTATTAGGTTTACGTATTGTCGGTAAAAAATAAAATCTACTTGAACAAGCTTGTCTGGGTATCGAGTGTTAGAAAGTCTATTAGGTTTATGTATTGTCGGTAAGACATAAAATCTATCTCGACTAGCTTGTCTGGGTATCGAGTGCTAGAATGTTTACTTGGTTTATGTGTTGTCGATATGAGATAAAATCTACTTGGACAAGCTTGTCTGGGTATCGAGTGCTGGAAAGTCTATTAGGTTTATGTATTGTCGGTAAGAGATAAAATCTTTCTGAACAAGCTTGTCTGGGTACCGAGTGCTGGAAAGTTTCTTTGTTAATGTTCTTGTTTTGGAGGAAATATTTAAGTTTATCACTGATGGTTTTAGTAACCTGAGTTGTAGGGTCTTGTGCAAGTTTCTTGTAGAAACTAGTGTCCTATAGTTGCTGGTTATCTTCAGTGATATAGCCATCTTTCTTTGAAATAACAACAGCCCCCCTCCTTATCTGCTGATTTTATTATAGTTTCTTTGTTTTGAATTTCGCGCAAAGTTACACGAGGGCTATCTTCGCTGGG
>NW_013841045.1:0-394 GCF_000517525.1 Limulus polyphemus
TAGGTTTTTTTTAAATTTCGCACACAGCTACACGAGGGCTATCTGGGCTATCCGTCGCTAATTTAGCAGTGAAAGACTAGAGGGAAGACAGCTAGTCATCACCACCCACCGCCAACTCTTGGGATACTATTTAGTAAACGAATAGTGGGATTGACCATCACATTATAACGTCCCTACTAAAAGGGCAATCATGTTTGGTGGGACGGGGATTTAAACTCGCGACCGTCATATTGCGAATCGAGTGCCTTAACCACCTGGCCTGGTGAATAAGGCGCTCGACTCGCAATATGAGGTTCGCGGATTCGAATTTCCCTCACCAAACATACTCATCCTTTAAGCTCTGGGGGCATTATAATGTTGTGGATAATCCCACTGTTCATTGGTAAAAAGAGTA
>NW_013841046.1:0-394 GCF_000517525.1 Limulus polyphemus
ATATTTAGTACTGGCCAATAGGGCTTTTCTATAAGCGTTAGAAAATTTGCTTCTGGAAAAAACTGCATGGGATATATGTGACTTATTTTTTTTATATAGTAGCTTAAGTCATGCTGCATGGTATGTCTGTTTATATTAATCATTATATTGAAAAATTAACTCAAAATAGATTAATTTTTTTAGGAAAGAAGTTGATCCACGATTGTTAGGGTTAAGAGTGGCAAGTGCAAAGTCTTTACATGAATTAGACTTGGGACTTTGAACTGAAAGAGTTTGTGATTTTTTATATTCTTTTGAATTTAAATTTGTAGTTTTAAGCTCAACAACTTAGCATAATTTTATATTTAGTTCATAATAATAATGATAATGCGATTCAGTATTTAGAATGAAAAAC
>NW_013841047.1:0-1023 GCF_000517525.1 Limulus polyphemus
CTTCGAGGGATGATAAGGTTAGCCTGAGATCACACATATATTGACAAACTTCTTCAAGGGATGGTAAGGTTAGCCTGGGATCACACACATATTGACATACTTATTCGAGGTATGGTAAGGTTAGCCTGAGATCATACACATATTGACAAACTTCTTCAAGGTATGGTAAGGTTAGCCTGGGATCACACACATATTGACAAACTTCTTCAAGGGATGGTAAGGTTAGCCTGAGATCACACACACATTGACAAACTTCTTCAAGGGATGGTAAGGTTAGCCTGAGATCACACACACATATTGACAAACTTCTTCAAGGGATGGTAAGGTTAGCCTGAGATCATACACATATTGACACACTTCTTTAAGGGATGGTAAGGTTAGCCTGGGATCACACAAGTTTGTCAATATATGTGTGATCTCAGGCTAACCTTACCATACCTTGAAGAAGTTTGTCAATATGTGTGTGTGATCTTAGGCTAACCTTATCATACCTTGAATAAGTTTGTCAATAAATGTGTGATCTCAGGCTAACCTTACCATCCCTTGAAGAAGTTTGTCAATATGTGTGTGATCCCAGGCTAACCTTACCATCCCTTGAAGAAGTTTGTCAATATGACTTCAAGGGATGGTAAGGTTAGCCTGAGATCACACATATATTGACAAACTTCTTCAAGGGATGGTAAGGTTAGCCTGGGATCACACACATATTGACAAACTTATTCGAGGTATGGTAAGGTTAGCCTGAGATCATACACATATTGACAAACTTCTTCAAGGTATGGTAAGGTTAGCCTGAGATCACACATATATTGACACACTTCTTCAAGGGATGGTAAGATTAGCCTGAGATCACACACACATTGACAAACTTCTTCAAGGGATGGTAAGTTAGCCTGAGATCACACACATATTGACACACTTCTTCAAGGTATGGTAAGGTTAGCCTGGGATCACACACATATTGACAAACTTATTTAAGGTATGGTAAGGTTAGCCTGAGATCACACATATATTGACACACTT
>NW_013841048.1:0-394 GCF_000517525.1 Limulus polyphemus
TTGTCTTACAATTTGTAATGTCTTCAGTCATCATTAGATTTTCTTGTGTCTTGGAACACTTGTAAGACAACATTACTGTTTAATGTTCTTTATGTTATATCAACTTGTGTTTAATGTTTTTCAGCAAATAACACTTGTCTTTTTATTCTATTTTTATGGTGTAAAGTCAGCATCACAGTGTCATGTCTTGATGTATTTGATGCAGTGGTACTTGTAATAACGTTTTTTATCATGTTATTATCATGTGTTTGATAATTTCCCTGGACCTCTGCTTACTTTCCCCAATGTGGATTTAACTAATCTTTTGGTGCACCATCAATATATGCTTGTAATAACGTTTTTATCATGTTAATATCATGTGTTTGATAATTTCCCTGGACCTCTGCTTACTTTC
>NW_013841049.1:0-896 GCF_000517525.1 Limulus polyphemus
TTAATTGTGTAACTAGAGTTACACCTAGATGTTCATGGAGTTGTTATACCAAATAACGATAAAGATGAGTATGTTGGTTACAAATTCGATTACTAGAGTTACACCTAGGTGTTCGTGGAGTTTTTGTACCAAGTAAGGCTAACGATGAGTATGGTGGTTATAAATTAATAATCACCATACTCATCTTTAGCCTTAACTGGTACAACTACTCCATAAATACCTAGATGTAACTCTAGTTTCCGAAATTATAACCACCATACTCATCTTTAGCCTTACTTGGTACAACTACTCAATAAACACCTAGGTGTAACTCAAGTTACCGAATTAATAACCCCCATACTCATCTGTAGCGTTATTTGGTACAATAACTCCACGAACACCTATGTGTAACTCTAGTTACTGAATTTGTAACCACCATACTCATCAGTAGCGTTATTTGGTACAACAACTCCACGAATACCTAGGTGTAACTCTAGTTACCGAATTTATAACCACCATATTCATCTTTAGCCTTACTTGGTACAACTACTCCACGAATACCTAGGACTAACTCTTGTTATGAAATTCGGTAACTAGAGTTATACCTAGGTGTTCATGGAGTAGTTGTACCAAGTAAACTCATCTTTAGCCTGGTGGTTATAAATTTTGTAACTGAAGTTACACCTAGGTGTTAATGGAGTAGTTGACCCAAATAATGCTAAAAATGAGTATGGTGGTTATAAATTCGGTAACTAGAGTAACACCTAGGTGTTCGTGGAGTTGTTGTACCAAGTAAGGCTAACGATGAATATGGTGGTTATAAATTATATAACAAGAGTTACACCTGTGTGTTCTTGGATTAGTTGTACCAAGTTAAGGCTAAAGATGAGTATGGTCGTTATAAATTCGGTAACTAT
>NW_013841050.1:0-942 GCF_000517525.1 Limulus polyphemus
TTTTATCCATGTCTTAATAAAGTATTGTATAATCATCACATTGATGTATTTTACCTATGTCTTAGTAAAGTGTGGTATAATCATCGAGTTCATGTATTTTACCCATGTCTTAATAGAGTATGGTATAATCATCGTGTTCATGTATTTTACCCATGTCTTAATACAGTATGTCTATGCATTTTATTCATGTCTTAATAAAGCATGGTATAATCATTGTGTTCATGTATACTATCCATGCCTTAATAAAGTATGGTATAATAATAGTGTAGATGTATTTTCCCCATGTCTTAATAAAGTATGGTATAATCATCGTGTTGATGTATTTTACCCATGTCTTAATAAAGTATGGTATAATCATCATGTCTATGCATTTTACCTATGTCTTAGTAAATTATGGTATAATCATCGTGTTGATGTATTTTACCCAAGTCTTAATAAGTTATGGTTTTATCATCGTGTTCATGTGTGTTACCCATGTTTTATTAAAGAATGGTATTATCGTATTCATGTTTTTTCCCATATCTTAGTAATGTGTGGTATAATCATCGATTTCATTTATTTTACCAATGTCTTAATAAAATATAGTATAATCATCGTGTTCATGTATTTTACCCATGTCTTCATAAAGTATGTCTATGCATTTTCCCATGTCTTAACAAAGTATGGTATAATCATCGTGTCTAGTTATTTTACCCATGTCTTAATAAAATATGGTATAATCATCGTGTTCATGTATTTTACCCATGTCTTCATAAAGTATGTCTATGCATTTTATTTATGTCTTAATAAAGTATTGTATAATCATCATGTCTATGTATTTTACCCATGTCTTATTAAATATAGTACAATCATCGTGTTGAAGTTTTTCACCCATGTCTTAGTTTATTTGTTTGTTTTTAATTATGCACAAAGCTAAACAAAGGCTATGTGTGCTCTGCCCAC
>NW_013841051.1:0-394 GCF_000517525.1 Limulus polyphemus
CATCTAACTATATTATGGTTAACAAAAAACACAATGACATTTGGGACTTGATAACCCTTTCCTGTGTGAATTAAGTTGAGTAGTTCATATTTGTATTTAAACCTTAAGATCTAACTATATTATGGTTAACAAAAAACACAAAGACATTTGGGACTTGATAACCCTTTCCAGTGTGAATTAAGTGATGAATATAAAAAGTTGAGTAGTTCATATTTGTATTTAAACCTTAAGATCTAACTATACTATGGTTAACAAAAAACACAAAGACATTTGGGACTTTATAACCCTTTCCTGTGTGAATTAAGTTGAGTAGTTCATATTTGTATTTAAACCTTAAGATCTAACTATATTATGATTAACAAAAATACAGACATTTGGGACTTGATAACCCTTT
>NW_013841052.1:0-394 GCF_000517525.1 Limulus polyphemus
AGTCTGAAGTGAATCATTAGACTGAGTCATGGAGTGTATCAAAGAAAGTCTTGTCATTAGTGTCTGAAGTGAACCCATTAGACTGAGTCATGGAGTGCATCAAAGATCGTTTTGTCATTAGTGTCTGAAGTGAACCCATTAAACTGAGTCATGGAGTGCATCAAAGAAAGTCTTGTCATTAGTGTCTGAAGTGAATCATTAGACTAATCTATGAAGTGCATCAAAGAAAGTCTTGTCATTAGTGTCTGAAGTGATCCCATTAAACTGAGTCATGGAGTGGATCAAAGAAAGTCTTGTCATTAGTGTCTGAAGTGATCAATTAGACTAAGCCATGGAGTGTATCAAAGAAAGTCTTGTCATTAGTGTCTGAAGTGAATCATTAGACTAAGTCATG
>NW_013841053.1:0-394 GCF_000517525.1 Limulus polyphemus
GCATTATTGACTATACATAACTCTTCAAGCTTGAAGGCCTGTACCCACTTGATGTATTATTGACTATACATAACTCTTCAAGGTTGAAGGCCTGAATCCACTTGATGCATTATTTACTATACATAAATCTTCAAGCTTGAAGGCCTGTACCCACTTGATGCATTATTCACTATACATAACTCTTGAAACCTAAAGGCTTGTACCTACTGGATGCATTATTGACTATATATAACTCTCAACTTGAAGGCCTGTACCCACTTGATGCATTATTCACTATACATAACTCTTCAAGCTTGAAGGGCTGTACCCACTGGATGCATTATTGACTATACATAACTCTTCAACTTGAAGGCCTGTATCCACTTGATGCATTACTCACTACATATAACTCTTC
>NW_013841054.1:0-395 GCF_000517525.1 Limulus polyphemus
GGAACATTAATAATATTATTGGATAATAAGGAGGACAACAAATAGGAGCATTAATAATACTATTGAATAATAAGGAGGACAACAAATAGGAACATTAATAATATTATTGGATAATAAGGAGAACAACAAATAGGAACATTAATAATATTATTGAATAATAAGGAGGACACCAAATAGGAAATTAGTAATATTATTGAATAATAAGGAGGACAACAAATAGGAACATTAATAATATTATTGAATAATAAGGAGGATAACAAATAGGAACATGAATAATATTATTGAATAATAAGGAGGACACTAAATAGGAACATTAATAATATTATTGAATAATAAGGAGGACACCAAATAGGAACATTAATAATATTATTGGATAATAAGGAGGACAACAAATA
>NW_013841055.1:0-390 GCF_000517525.1 Limulus polyphemus
GCTATGTTTAAACAGTTTCAGTTGCTTTGTTTAAACAGTTTTAATTGCTTTGTTTAAACAGTTTTAATTGCTTTGTTTAAACAGTTTTAATTGTTTTGTTCAAAAAGTTTTAATTGCTTTGTTCAAACAGCTTTACTTGGTTTGTTTAAACAGTTTTAATTGTTTTGTTTAAACAGTTTTAATGGCTTTGTTTAAACAGTTTCAATTGCTTTGTTTCAACAGTTTTAATGGCTTTGTTTAAACAGTTTTAATTGTTTTGTTCAAAAAGTTTTAATTGCTTTGTTCAAACAGCTTTACTTGGTTTGTTTCAACAGTTTTAATTGCTTTGTTTAAACAGTCTTAATTGTTTTGTTGAAACAGTTTTAATTCTTTCAATTGCTTTGTTTAAAC
>NW_013841056.1:0-522 GCF_000517525.1 Limulus polyphemus
ATATATTAACCTAACGTATTGTAAATACATTAAACTGTATGACGATTTAAAGGATCTGCTTACTTTCTAAAGAATCAAAATGACATTATCGTGAAAAACATCTTGAATATTCTCAAACATTTGAAAGAACCTTAAAGTCCATCAAGTAGGAAGCAGGATATTCTTAAAATCCATCAAGTAAGAAGCAGAATAACGTTTTTCATAAAATCGGTTTCAAACATACGACAGAAACTACAAAAATATTAACCAAAATAACCACTCTCCATCCTTTCCAAAAAAAAAAACTAACCGAAACAACCATTCTTATGTATTTAAACACACTTGACCAAAATAAATACGCTTAGTCTTTTCCAAAAATTAAACACAATAATCCTTTTCATCACTTTCTGTACACTTAAGACACAATAATCCTTTTCACCACTTTCTGTATACTTAAGACACAATAATCCTTTTCATCACTTTCTGTACACTTAAGACACAATAATCCTTTTCATCACTTTCTGTACATTTAAGACATAATAA
>NW_013841057.1:0-724 GCF_000517525.1 Limulus polyphemus
TAAACATGGATACTACATTATTAGTCCTATGTAACAGTAAACATAGATACTACATTATTAGTCCTATGTATCAGTAAACATAGATACTACAGTATTAGTCCTACGTATCAGTAAACATAGATACTACAGTATTAGTCCTATGCATCAGTAAACATAGATACTACAGTATTAGTCCTATGTAACAGTAAACATAGATACTTCATTATTAGTCCTATGTATCAGTAAACATAGATACTACATATTAGTCCTATGCATCAGTAAACATAGATACTACAGTATTAGTCCTATGTATCAGTAAACATAGATACTACATTATTAGTCCTATGTATCAGTAAACATAGATACTACAGTATTAGTCCTATGCATCAGTAAACATAGATACTAAAGTATTAGTCCCTATGTATCAGTAAACATAGATACTACAGTATTAGTCCTATGTATCAGTAAACATAGATACTACAGTATTAGTCCTGTGTCTTAGTAAACATAGATACTACATTATTAGTCCTGTGTATCAGTAAACATAGATACTACAGTATTAGTCCTGTGTCTTAGTAAACAATGAAATTACATCATTGATATTATTGTGTAACAGTAATAATTATTGAGTAATTAAATTATTTTGCCATGTTTTTCCACCTTCTTTCCAGCTATTTATCTATATTTGGTGGAAGGATCCAGGTTCGAATCTGCGTTTATTGTTATATAGGCAGTTTTGCATTCA
>NW_013841058.1:0-394 GCF_000517525.1 Limulus polyphemus
CCGTTTACTCTCAATAAGAAGACACAAGATTTAACAATACTGTGTACTATCAAAAAGAAGACAAGATTTAACGATACTGTGTACTGTCAATAAGAAGACACAAAATTTAACAATACTATGTAATGTCAATAAAAAGACACAAGATTTAACGATACTGTGTACTATCAAAAAGAAAACAAGATTTAACGATACTGTGTACTGTCAATAAAAAGACACAAGATTTAAGAATACAGTGTCCTGTCAATAAGAAGATACAGGATTTATCAATACTGTGTACTGTCGAAAAGAAGACACAAGATTTAACAATAATGTGTCCTGTCAATAAGAATATAAAGGATTTATCAATTCTGTGTACTGTCAATAAGAAGACACAAGATTTAACAATACTGTGTCC
>NW_013841059.1:0-394 GCF_000517525.1 Limulus polyphemus
AAGTTATTCCATAATCTGTTAAGAAAATTTCGACTAGCTTTTATTTTACTATTATTGTTTTTATTTTTTCTTCAGTTATATTGTAAACAAAGTAGGACTTGAAAAATAAGATTATTCAAACAAAATCCCAACATCTAAAAGGCCATGACGTCTTCTTATAAAATCAACTCAACTTTCGGATTGTTTTTACTCTAGGTTAGCGAAAGTTTTATTCTTTTATCTCTTCACGGGACATAATATTTTTCATCAATGTTATAATGTCTGAATTTTAAGTTTTTCGACGAATTAAGCACTATCCGATATTTATCTATTAATTTTGCTTGTAAAAAGCTCTTTCTTCATTTTCCAAAAAAAAATCATATTTTCACCAAAAACCTAAGGCTATAGTTGTTTC
>NW_013841060.1:0-637 GCF_000517525.1 Limulus polyphemus
TCTAAGTATTTTCCGCAACATTCTAGTTATTGGTTAAAATATTCCTGAACATTATTCACTGTTTGATATTACAGAGTTGGGAAGTGACCTAAGTATATACCGCAACATTCTAGTTATTGGTTAAAATATTCCTGAACATTCTTCACCGTTTGATATTACAGAGTTGGGAAGTGACCTAAGTATATACCGCAACATTCTAGTTATTGGTTAAAATATTCCAGAACATTCTTCACTGTTTGATATTACAGAGTTGGGAAGTGATCTAAGTATATACCGCAACATTCTAGTAATTGGTTAAAATATTCCTGAACATTCTTCACTGTTTGATATTACAGAGTTGGGAAGTGATCTAAGTATATACCGCAACATTCTGGTTATTGGTTAAAATATTCCAGAACATTCTCCGCTGTTTGATATTACAGAGTTGGGAAGTGATCTAAGTATATACTGCAACATTCTAGTCATTGGTTAGAATATTCCTGAACATTCTCCGCTGTTTGATATTACAGAGTTGGGAAGAGACCTAAGTATATACCGCAACATTCTAGTTATTGGTTAAAATATTACTGAACATTCTCTGGTGTTTGATATTACAGAGTTGGGAAGTGACCTAAGTATATACCGCAACATTCTAGTT
>NW_013841061.1:0-395 GCF_000517525.1 Limulus polyphemus
AACTACTATTAACTAAATGTTGGTCTAATAACTAATATTAACTAAATGTTGATCTAATAACTATTATTAACTACATGTTGGATTAATAACTACTATTAACGAAATGTTGGTCTAACAACTATTTTTAAATAAATGTTGGTGTAATAACTACTATTAACTAAATTTTGGTCTAATAACTACTATTAACTACATGTTGGTCTAATAACTACTATTAACTACATGTTGGTCTAATAACTACTATTAACTACATGTTGGTCTATTACCTATTATTAACTACATGTTGGTTTAATAACTACTAATAACTAAATGTTGGTCTAATAACCATTATTAACTAAATGTTGGTCTAATAACCATTATTAACTAAATGTTGGTCTAATAACTACTAATAACTAAAT
>NW_013841062.1:0-393 GCF_000517525.1 Limulus polyphemus
GGAACTTTTTCTAAATAGGTTTACCACAGTTTAATTGGAGGAGCTGTATCTAAATAAATTGACCACAGTTTAGTTGGAGGAGCTGTATCTAAATAGGTTTACCACAGTTTAATTGGAGGAGCTGTATCTAAATAGGTTTACCACAGTGTAATTGGAGGAGCTGTATCTAAATAGGTTTACTACAGTTTAGTTGGAGGAGCTGTATCTAAATAGGTTTACCACAGTTTAATTGGAGGAGCTGTATCTAAATAGGTTTACCACAGTTTAATTGGAGGAGCTGTATCTAAATAGGTCTACCACAGTGTAATCAGATGAGTTGTATCTGAATAGGTTTACCACAGTTTAATCGGAGGAACTTTTCTAAATAGGTTTACCACAGTTTAATCGGAGGAA
>NW_013841063.1:0-393 GCF_000517525.1 Limulus polyphemus
GTTACAGTGCCAGCAAAGTCCCTCAAACTTCTCTGAAAGCTGACCTTTTCTGGCCTTGAATCCAGATGACTGTACCAACCTTGGTACCTCTGTGCTGGACTTAACATAGGATTCAAATTCGAGAGCTCTGGCCATTGCATCCTGCATGGTAGAGGGGTGTGCTTGCTTCACTTATATCTTAAGTTGTGAACTGTCCAAGGCATCTACGAACTGATCCCTCAGCAACAACTTGAGGAGATCGGGTGGTGCAGTTGGGTAGGCCTTGTGTGCCATGCTCTCCAAGTCCTGTTCCAGCTCTTACAGGCTCTCCCCTTTAGCACGGACTCTCGTCCTGAACCTGGCCCTGTAGACTTCTGACTGGATTTGGGTTCTGTACCTGAGTTCCAGAGCTCT
>NW_013841064.1:0-394 GCF_000517525.1 Limulus polyphemus
AGGCATGTGGCTTTATCAAAACAAACATTTTTCTTTAGTAACACTATAACATAAGCTAATTCTAATATCTAATTTAACACATTAATCCAACATACATCAATTTTTTTTTCATTTAAATATTTGTTTTATGTCTTTGTTTACGATTTCTAATATAAGGTTAATTTACTCTTTGACTTCACAGAATAGATAAATTAATTAATTCATTGCGTATTGTTGTCGATTAATTTACTCCAAACATATATATATTTAGATGGTGTATCCAGCAGTTGTATAATATAATAATAATTAAATATAACTTTAATGGTTCTTGGAATTAGTAAGCATGTGTGGTTTGGTAGTTGTTAAGCCAAACAATGGGCTATCTGTACTGTTTTCACTGCGGGAATCGAGACTT
>NW_013841065.1:0-394 GCF_000517525.1 Limulus polyphemus
AAGTAAGGACTTGTGTCGCTAAAGTTTCGTCGGAACGAAGTTACGGAAAGTTAATTAACAAACGGAGACATAACAATATATATATATATAATACACGCCTTTTGATCCTGTTCATAATAATGTAATATCGTATATAACAAAGTTCTATTAAACCTTTTCACTAGTCCGTTATCAACTGGGTGACTACCAATGAACTCGTGTTTCTTTACTTGTAACAATTCACAGATAACCTTCATTAATTTTGAAATAAAATGTATACTTCTCTCTGTTAGGAAACAGAGTGGTATGACATGCCCAGCAACAATGTTGTTTATAAACAGAGTGGTATGACATGCCCAGCAACAATGTTGTTTATAAATAGAGTGGTATGACATGCTCAGCAACAATGTTGTTT
>NW_013841066.1:0-419 GCF_000517525.1 Limulus polyphemus
ACTAGAGTATTGTTACGTCTCCGTTTGTTAATTGATTTTCCGTAACTTCGTTCCGACGAAACTTTAACGACACAAGTCTTTACTTAATAAAACTGGTTTATTCTTTCCGAATATAACTCTGCGATACACTTAATCTCAATACTCGCGCTAAAAAAACGCTATATCAACGAACGTTAACTTCAACAATACGTCTCTCTCTGACAGCAGTTCAATTACTCATTACCTATACACACATTACCTTCCCGCGTCACGTTGTCCCCTCTTATATATACCCGCCTACCCCATCTAGCAAACACTAGAGCATTCATGAAGAAACAAGATAGTTCTAGAACCGTGGCGTCACAGTGGTCATGTGACTCGCTGACGCAACAGTATGATAAATGTGCACTAAATCCTTTTTATGACTTAAGTAACAACAC
>NW_013841067.1:0-395 GCF_000517525.1 Limulus polyphemus
TTCAGTCGAGATTTCAACAACTAATATATTTTATGTTAATGTGAGTGAAACGTTTTTGTAAGATTCATTGCTTACGTTCAGAAGATTATGACACATTTATTCATGTTATAAAAACATTTTAATCTCTTAGTTTTGGCATAGCAGTGACGTACTGGAGTATACAACACAGCCTGGCAGCTACTATAATCACTTACGGAGTGGTTGATATCTTAGGTTATGTCTGTTGCTATGGTCACCCCATAGTCACAGCTATAGAGGTGAGTACAATTGCTTTGAAAAGATATCATTATAGAAATATACTGACGAAAAAAAATGTTTGTCTTAAATCTATAGTTTTTACTTTCCAATGGATTAAAAGTGTCATGTAACTATTTTATTTCAACAACTAAAAAAAA
>NW_013841068.1:0-513 GCF_000517525.1 Limulus polyphemus
CAACTACAAATACAACAATGTTGTAGAAGAAAGACCATTTATTTGTTTACATCTACTCTAGAGCCAACTACAAATATAACAATGTTGTAGAAGAAAGACCATTTATTTGTTTACATCTATTCTAGAGCCAACTACAAATATAACAATGTTGTAGAAGAAAGGATATTTATTTGTTTACATCTATCCTGGAGTCAACTACAAATATAGCAGTGTTGTAGAAGAAAGGTTATTTATTTGTTGACATCTATTCTAGAGCCAACTACAAATATAGCAATGTTGTAGAAGAAAGGTTATTTATTTGTTTACATCTATTCTAGAGCCAACTACAAATATAACAATGTTGTAGAAGAAAGACCATTTATTTGTTTACATCTATTCTAGAGCCAACTACTAATATAAGAATGTTGTAGAAGAAAGGTTATTTATTTATTTACATCTATTCTAGAGCCAACTACAAATATAACAATGTTAAAGAAGAAAGTCCATTTATTTGTTTACGTCTATTCTAGAGCC
>NW_013841069.1:0-395 GCF_000517525.1 Limulus polyphemus
ATATGCCCGTTTTCACCCACTTTCTGAGACAACACTCCTCCAATTCCGATATTACTAGCATCACAATCGACTATGTACTGCAGTGAGGGATTTGGAAGCTTTAAAAGTGGAGCTTGTCTTGAAAGCATGCTGGCAAGAAACTGTCCATTCAAACTTCTGACCTTTCTTTGTCAAATCATGTAGTGGAACAACTACATTTGCAAAGTCCTTCAGAAACTTCCGGTAATAGGTACAGAGTACCAAGTAACTTTTTCAACTCTCCCACATTGTCTGGTGTTGGTCAAACACAAACTGCTTTCACCTTGTCAGGATCAGTTCGCACACCATGCTCACTTACAATGTGACCCAAGTAAAGCACCTCTTTCTGGAGCAAGTGGCATTTCTTGAGATGGAGT
>NW_013841070.1:0-394 GCF_000517525.1 Limulus polyphemus
CCATCCAACGTTCCTGTCATGTATACACTGTGTGTGCTTGCCATTTTACACTTAGCTGTTGGGACTTTCACGATGGGGGCTGGTGGGCGTCGCTCGGCACCAACCACTACTGGTTTCCCGAAGCTGACTTTTTGGTAGTATTCTTCTTACACTGGCTCCTCATATGTCATAACTATCCCCAATTCCAACAACTTATCTGGGTAGCAGCCTTTCTTTCCGTGGCATCTTCCCTGGGTTGAAGTTGCCAGCATTGAGCTCTCTTGCGCCCCAGTTTGTTACAGTGCCAGCAAAGTCACTCAAACTTCTCTGAAAGCTGCCCTTTTTCTGGCCTTGAATCCTGATGACTGTACCATCATTGGTACCTCTGTGCTGAACTTAACATAGGATTCAAATT
>NW_013841071.1:0-479 GCF_000517525.1 Limulus polyphemus
GAAGATAATATGTACCTGGTTGCTGACAGAATATTCTACCAGATAGTGTATTATTATTAGGTACAATAGTATTTTAAGAATTCTGGTATTGTTATACAGGATTACGTGTTCGCTATAATGAACCTGATTGAACTATTACGAACAGATTATTCTACCAGGTAGTTAATTGTTATACGGAATGATATGTCCACTACGACTGTACCTGGGTACTAACAGATTATTTTAACAGGTATTGTATTGTTATATGGGATGATATGTCCACTACGACTATACCTGGGTACTAACAGATTATTCTACAACGTAGTGTATTGTTACGTAAGATAATAACTGCACTACGACTGTACCTGGGTACTAACAGATTATTTTAACAGGTATTATATTGTTATACAGGGTTATCTGTCCACTACGACTGTACCTGGGTACTAACAGATTATTTTAACAGGTATTGTATTGTTATACAGGGGTTATCTGTCCACTAA
>NW_013841072.1:0-393 GCF_000517525.1 Limulus polyphemus
GCTTGCCATTGTCTGGGGCTGATTGAGTCGATGGTCAATGTATCCTCCTTGTGTAACACACAACAAATTGTTCTTTAACGTATCTAATTCGCTTTTAAATTTACTGATGTTTCCCATTTGTACTTCTTGCCATTGTTGTTGATTTTCCTGTAGTTGCTGCTGACTTTCTTTCTGTTTCCTTTCTTGTTCCAGTTGCCACTGCTGTAATCTCTCTTCTTGTTTCTTTTCTCGTTCTTCTTGTTTATTTTCTTTCTTTTCTAACAACTGCTGTAATTTCTCATCTTGTTTATTTTATTTTTCTTCCAACATCTGCTGTAATCTCTCTTGTTTATTTTGCTGTTCGAGCTGCCATTGTTGTAGGTTTTCTTGCCACTGCTGTAATCTTTCTTCTTG
>NW_013841073.1:0-542 GCF_000517525.1 Limulus polyphemus
ATATTCTGTGAAATCAAGCTATACCTTACAATACACATCTTGTCCTGACAAATAACTAGTATCATATTTTGTCAAATCAAGCTGTACCTTACAACTCACATATTGTCCTGACATATAACTAGCATCATATTTTGTCAAATCAAGCTCTTATTTACAACCCACATCTTTTCCTGACATATAACTAGCATCATATTTTGTCAATTCAAGCTCTACCTCAGAACCTACATGTTGTCCTGACATATAACTAGCATCAAATTTTTTCAAATCAAGCTCTACCTTACAAATCACATCTATCCTGACATATAACTAGCATCATGTTTTGTCAAATCAAGCTATACCTTACAACTCACATCCTATCCTGACATATAACAAGCATCATATTTTGTCAAATGTACAAATCAAGCTATACCTTACAACTCACATCCTATCCTGACATATAACAAGCATCATATTTTGTCAAATGTAGCTCTACATTACAACTCACATCTTGTTCTGACATATAACTAGCATCATGTTTCGTCAATTCAAGCTCTACATTACAA
>NW_013841074.1:0-383 GCF_000517525.1 Limulus polyphemus
AGAAACGTTGAGTGGCAAACTGGCCTGCTGGATTCATAAAGGTGTAACCATAGAAACGTTGAGTGGCAAACCGGCCTGGGTTCGAATGTTCGCTTACTTAGAAAAATTGAACACACACACACATATATATAAGTGTAGGTTTGTAGGAAATGCCACCATAAAGCTTACCTGGGTTTATTTTGTAAATAATATAATTTGCTTTTCAAGTTTGATATGTGTCATTTGAAGCTTATTCAGTTTGGTGATAAGACAGGGAGATATAATGGAAAAAGATCAAGTTAGTGTATACCACCCCATGTTTAAAGTTATTCAGTTTGGTGATAAGACAGGGAGATATAATGGAAAAAGATCAAGTTAGTGTATTCCACCCCATGTTTAAAGTT
>NW_013841075.1:0-394 GCF_000517525.1 Limulus polyphemus
TGCTTTTCCATCTTACAATCAGGTTGTTAATGCCTTGATTAAAGGAATCACTTGGCTTTGAAGCAAAAAACATGTTGATGTCCTCTTTAACACCTTCCTCATTTGCATACGTTTTACCATTAAGATGGTGTTGCAGTGAACGAAAAAGATGTTAGTCTGATGGTGCCATATCTGGAGAATATGGTGGGTGGGGGAGAATTTCCCCACTCAACTCCATAATCTTGTGTTGCATCAAACGTGCCACATGTGGATATGCATTGTTGTGGAGAAGAAGAACACCTTTCCGATTGATAAATTAAGGGCATTTCTGATGAAGGGCTTGATATAAACGTTCCAGTTGCTGACTGCAGATCTCTGCATTGACAGTTTGCTGTCGATTGAGGAGTTCGAAATG
>NW_013841076.1:0-394 GCF_000517525.1 Limulus polyphemus
GCTTTAACATTAACTGGCTCTACCTCCTGGCACACACCCAACAATGCCCCTTCCTTAAGTGTCTGCTCACATTTAGAGAAATTGGCCACTGTTATAGGTACTACTTGATGACCCGCTACAAGTGACCTTCCAATCTTCAAATCCGCTGGCCTGGATGGGTCTTCCACTGCTTCTACAAGCATTGGGCTTCCATGGGGATGTTCTTTTATCCTTCCCCAAATTATCTTCTCTGACATAGAAGTATTGTAGTTGATTTAAGTGCTGTGACATGCAGATCAAGGGATGTAGCAACACTTACTAGAGTCTGGCCTTTGTTGTTTCCAATTGTCATTTTATCGAAGTTAACTACACATTTCCTCGGTAGTAGATAGTCCAATCCTAATATGCATTGGTC
>NW_013841077.1:0-229 GCF_000517525.1 Limulus polyphemus
CGTTTACTTACAACATTCTAGATTTCTAGTTTTAGTTTTACGATTTTTGTGGTCGTTTTATTATATTCTTTTTATGGCTTCTTGAAATCGTATGTGTACTGCACTGAAGCTTTTTGTTACCGATTGTTTCTCGATTTCTTGTTACCAGAGGGTCCTGAATTGATTGTTCTTAACCAAATTTGGTATGTAGGTACATTTTATCGTTGCGCAATTACATAAAGATTTCACC
>NW_013841078.1:0-394 GCF_000517525.1 Limulus polyphemus
TTCTTCATATTTACAACAAAAAGATGCCCTTGATGTAAGACTTACAAAATAGAGATCCTTTTATCAAAATCTCTAATAGTTATTTCATAATCTCTTATCAAACTTTCAGATAATGTCGATTTTACTGTTGTTGTTTTTTTGTCTTCAATTATATTATAAACAAAGAAGAGCTTTAAGAATAACATCATTCAAACAAAATTCCAACTATAGAAAACCATGTAGTCTTCTTAACATATAAACTCCACCTACTGGATTGTTTTTATTCTGGGTTAGCGAAAGTTCATTTTTTAGCATTTATAGGGAGATAATGTTTTTCGTCAATGCTATAATGTTTCAATTTTGTGTTTTCCGACGAAATAAACACTGTCGGGTATTTTTCTATTAATTTTACGTG
>NW_013841079.1:0-776 GCF_000517525.1 Limulus polyphemus
TAACCACTATTACCTTACAATTCATTCAGCTTGGATAGTAGCTAATGTTACCTTACAATTCATCCAGCTTGGATAGTACCTAGTTTTACCTTACAATTCATTCATCTTGGAGAGTAGCTAGTGTTATTTTACAATTCATTCAGCTTGGATAGTAGCTAGTGTTACTTTACAATTCATTCGGCTTGGATAGTAGCTAGTGTTACCTTACAATTCATCCAGACGGGATAGTAGCTAGTATTTCCTTACAATTCATTCAGCTTCGATAGAAGCTAGTATTACCTTACAATTCATTCAGCGTGGATAGTAGCTAGTGTTACCTTACAATTCATCCAGATTGGATAGTAGCTAGTATTTCCTTACAATTCATTCAGTTTGGATAGTAGCTAATGTTACATTTCAATTCATTCAGCTTGGATAGTAGCTAGTGTTACCTTACAATTCATTCAGTTTGGATAGTAGCTAATGTTACCTTACAATTCATTCAGCTTGCATAGTAGCTTGTATTACCTTACAATTCATTCAAGTTAGGTAGTAGCTAGTGTTAGCTTACAATTCATCCAGATGGGATAGTAGCTATCCAAGCTGAATGAATTGTAAGGAAATACTCACTAGCTGCTAATTGTAAAGTAACATTCGGCTTGGATAGTAGGGTAACACTAGTGGATGAATTGTAAGACGGGAGAGTAGCTAGTATTTCCTTACAATTCATTCAGCTTCGATAGAAGCTAGTATTACCTTACAATTCATTCAGCTTGGATAGTAGCTAGTGTTACCTA
>NW_013841080.1:0-455 GCF_000517525.1 Limulus polyphemus
CAGCACTACAAAGAATCCAGCCATGAAGGAAAGTAAGAACGAACGGTCGCTACAAGTACAGCACTACAAAGAATCTAGCCACGAGTGAAAGTAAGAACGAACGATCGGTACAAGTACAGCACTACAAAGAATCTAGCCACGAGTGAAAGTAAGAACGAACGATCGGTACAAGTACAGCACTACAAAGAATCTAGCCATGAAGGAAAGTAAGAACGAACGGTCGGTACCAGTACAGCAAAACAAAGAATAAGCCACGAGTGAAAGTAAGAACGAACGGTCGGTACAAGTACAGCAATACAAAGAATCTAGCCGTGAAGGAAAGTAAGAACGAACGGTCGCTACAAGTACAGCACTACAAAGAATCTAGCCACGAGTGAACGTAAGAATGAACGGTCGGTACAAGTACAGCAGATTCTTTGTAGCTTCATGGCTTTCTTACTTTCCCGAACGATCGG
>NW_013841081.1:0-395 GCF_000517525.1 Limulus polyphemus
TGTCTTCTTTTTGACAGTACTTAGTATAGTTAAATCTTCTGTCTTCTTATTGACAGTACACAGTATCGTTAAATCTTGTGTCTTCTTATTGACAGTACACAGTATCGTTAAATCTTATGTCTTCTTATTGACAGTACACAGTATCGTTAAATCTTCTGTCTTCTTATTGACAGGAAACATTATTGTTAAATCTTGTGTTTTCTTACTGACAGTACACATTATCGTTGAATATTGTGTCTTCTTTTTGACAGTTCACAGTATTGTTAAATCGTGTGTCCTCTTATTGACAGTACACAGTATCGTTAAATCTTGTGTCTTCTTATTGACAGTGCACAGTATCTTTTAATTTGTGTCTTCTTATTGACAGTACACAGTATCGTTAAATCTTGTGTCTT
>NW_013841082.1:0-666 GCF_000517525.1 Limulus polyphemus
TCAAAATAAAGATAAAATAAAATAACATTGATACTAAAAATCAATAGACAGCTTTATTTACGTTGTTATAATTATTTTGTTATACCCCAAAATACATCCATTAATATTTTATCATGCTGTCAAGAATCTATATATATAAAAGAGGAAGTTTGTTTATATTATAACTATACTAAATACAAATATCGAAAAATCAACTATATGACAACTATATTTAGTTACAAATGAACTGCCCCCAGTGGCACAGCGGTAAGTCCGCGAACTAACAACGCTAAAAACCGGGTTTCGATACCCGTGGTGGACAGAGCACAGATAGCCCATTGTGTAGCTTTGTGCTTAATTCCAAACAAACAAAAACAAATTAACTTATAAAATACAATTTAGATATTTAAGCGAAGAAAGAATAGCGCGTGGTGGCAATAGATATTGGTTGATGAGTAAGTATCGCTAAAACTATTAGTGATTAGAAAAGATAAATATGAATCCTGAATTAGTTATGATATAAACTGCGGATGCCCCCTCTCCAACTCAATTTATTTTAAGTTGTTCATTTTGGATTTAAAACCAGATATGTTTTAAAAGTTACGGGTTAAACGCCGAAAGCTGGCGAAAGATTAAAATCTAATGAGCCTATGATATACAACATTGTATATTAACAGAAAGTTTTGG
>NW_013841083.1:0-394 GCF_000517525.1 Limulus polyphemus
GCGAGACGTGCGCCCTAACCACCTGGCCATGCCGGGCCACGACTTTAGTAAATGATGTCATATGTTTTGAATATTTGAGTGTTGAAAGAGAAGCACAGAGAAGGAAAACTTGTTGGATTTTATCGCTGCTTACCTGGTGATGAGTTTTCAACGTTGAAGAAATTTGCCTCTGGTATGTTATCAGTGTTTGGAACAACTTATGTCTGTGAGCAAACATTTTCAAAAATGAATAAGGTTGACTGATGAACATTTGAAAGCAATTCTCTTGGTTGGATGCAGCAATTCCAAAGCAAATATTGATGATATCTCAAAAGCTAAACGCCAGCTTCACAAATCTCACAAACCTTTTTTGCTGCTTAGTTTGTGAGATTCCAATATGTGCGCACTGGGTGTG
>NW_013841084.1:0-525 GCF_000517525.1 Limulus polyphemus
ATAGTTACATCTAGGTGTGCATGGTGTAGTTGTGCCATGTAAGGCTAAAGATGAGTATGGTGGTTATATATTCTGTAACTAGAGTTACAACTAGGTGTTCGTGACGCTGTTGTACCAAAAAACGCTAAAAATTAGTATGGGGTTACACATTCACTAACTAGAGTTTCACCTAAGTGTTCATGGAGTAGTTGTACAGGGTAAGGCTAAAGATGAATTTGGTGGTTACAAATTCGGTAACTAGAGTGACACATAAGTGTTCATAGAGTAGTTGTACCAAGTAAGGCTAAAGATGAATTTGGTGGTTACAAATTCGGTAACTAGAGTGACACATAAGTGTTCATAGAGTAGTTGTACCAAGTAAGGCTAAAGATGAGTATGGTGGTTATAAATTCAGTAACTAGAGTTACACCTAGGTGTTCATGGTGTTGTTGTACCAAGTAAGGCTAAAGATGAATATGGTGGTTATAAATTCGGAAACTAGAGTTACACCTAGGTGTTGATGGAGTAGTTGTAACAAGTGAGGCT
>NW_013841085.1:0-393 GCF_000517525.1 Limulus polyphemus
GCCCTGCTTGAGAGAAGGTGTCTAGTCTAAGCCCTGTAACAAAGAACTATTGGGCACAATGGGACCAGTTGAAGCTTGAAAATGGTATTCTTCTCCGGAGATGGGAAAGTGACGACCTGGCAAACTGTTATATCGAGAAAGTTACAGGAAGGTGTGCTGCATCAATCCCATGATAGTTTAACACGAGGACATCTTGGAGTTAAGAAGACATTGAGTCATCTACGATAGAGATTTTACTGGATAGGTATGAGGCAAGATGTAAAAGAATGGTGCAGGACATGTTGTGCTAAAAGGGGGCCCAAGCATAAAGGACGTGCTCCAATGAAGTTATGTTAAGTTGGTGCACCAATGGAAAGAGTAGCTGTTGATATTGCTGGTCCTTTGCCCCTAAAC
>NW_013841086.1:0-394 GCF_000517525.1 Limulus polyphemus
CACTTTCCTTGTGGTGTAAAGGAACATCACTGGTTGTTAAAATAGTTGATGAGACTGTTCTGCAAAATAAATAAATAAAGTAACCAAAAGTTGACAAAGCACGCGTATTGAATACTTTCCTTGTGGTGTGAAGGAACATCGCTGGTTGTTAAAATAGTTGATAAATAAATAAAGTAACCAATAGTTGATAAAGCACGCGTATTGAATACTTCCCTTGTGGTGTGAAGGAACATCGCTGGTTGTTAAAATAGTTGATAAATAAATAAAGTAACCAAAAGTTGACAAAGCACGCGTATTGAATACTTTCCTTGTGGTGTGAAGGAACATCGCTGGTTGTTAAAATAGTTGATAAATAAATAAAGTAACCAAAAGTTGACAAAGAACGCGTATTGAA
>NW_013841087.1:0-394 GCF_000517525.1 Limulus polyphemus
TGTTGTTGTATCCAACCTGGTACAGGCAGGAGTTGTTATAAGTCGTTATTGTGTTGTTGTTTCTTGGTTTGAACGGACAGGGGTCGTTGTAAGTCTTTAATGTGTTGTTGTATCTATTCTGATACTGACAGGAGTGTTTGTAAGTAGTTTATGTGTTTTTGTATCTAACCTGGTACTGGCACGGGTGGTTGAAAGTCTTGAATGTGTTGTTATATCTGACTTGATACTGGCAGGAGTTGTTGTAAGTATTTTATGTGTTTTTGTATTTAACCTGGTACTGGCACGGGTTGTTGAAAGTCTTCAATGTGTTTTTGTATCTATCGTGGTACTGGCAGGAGTTGTTATAAGTCTGTATTGTGTTGATGTTTCTAGCTTTGAACGGGCAGGGGTTTTT
>NW_013841088.1:0-395 GCF_000517525.1 Limulus polyphemus
CACATATAGCCCTTGTGTAGCATTGTGAGAATTTCCGAACAAACAAACAACATGATATTGACAAAAAAACAAAAGAAAAAATGTTAAAGTTTATTTCCAGCAGGAGTAACACCTGGAAAGAATAAAAAAGAAAACTAAAAACATCGTAAATATAATTAATTAGGAGATATTAATACTTCATTTGTCGATATTTTAAGACACGTTATTCAATGGATGTATCCTCCCGTTTTAAACACTTCCTTATGTTGAACATCATTTTAATCGCTGTCTGTCAAAAACAATAAAATAATAATAATAATCTATCTTTTACTCCCACCCCCGGTGGCTCAGTAGTAAGTATTCAGTTTCATGACGTTAAAAATCAGGTTTCGATGCCCTGGTGGATAGAACACAGA
>NW_013841089.1:0-394 GCF_000517525.1 Limulus polyphemus
TTATGTTTAATTTCAGCTGTGATATCAATGTTAGGAAAATTAAGAAAAAATACTTGGAAATTCAAATATCCCTCAATAGATGGAGAAAGAAATAATAAGGAATAATACTTGGAAGTTCACTTATCTCTCAATAGATGGAGAAAAACATTAAGAAAAATACTTGGAAGTTCAGTTATCTCTCAATAGATGGAGAAACAATACTTGGAAGTTCAGTTATCACTCAATAGATGGAGAAAAAATAATAAGGAAAAATATTTGGAAGTTCAGTTATCTCTCAACAGATGGAGAAAAAAATTAAGAAAAAATACTTGGAACTTCAATTATCTCTCAATAGATGGAGAAATCAATTAAGAAAAGTACTTGGAAGTTCAGTTATATCTCAATAGACGGAGAA
>NW_013841090.1:0-391 GCF_000517525.1 Limulus polyphemus
GTTCTACCGGTTTCTCAAGTGATACTGGTAACATATGAACCAGGAATGCATGCATGTGGTTGGAATAAGTGTTAAATTATTATACAGATACATAAATAATGTGTTGTGAACTAGAGGATTGTGAATTAGAGTCAGTTTATGAGGCCAAAGGTTGTGGAATGTAAAGGAAATTTTACAATTGCTTTATGTCTGTAACACTGCAAACGATATGGCATCAGGTTGATCCGGTGGTCCTTTGTATTTGTGACTTTCACGAAATGCTAGTGAGGAGACTTTCCTGTTGCAATCAGTGCAAATAATATCGTCACTGATCACCGCTTAATTTGGAGTTGATTCGTCATTCCCTCTTTTTTTTTCATCCGAGACATGAGCACCGTATTTCAGCTGATGG
>NW_013841091.1:0-607 GCF_000517525.1 Limulus polyphemus
ACTAAATCAATAGTACAGTTAGTAACAAAAAAAACACTAAGTGCCCTAGAAAACTAGGACTAAATCAATAGCAAAGTTAGTAACAAGTAAAACATTAAGTGCCCTTCAAAACAAGGATTAAATCAATAGTAAAGTTAGTGACAAATAAAACACTAAGTGCCCTTTAAAACTAGGACTAAATCAATAGTATTGTTAGTAACAAGTAAAACACTAAGTGCCCTTGAACACTAGGACTAAATGAATAGTACAGTTAGTAACAAAAAAACACTAAGTGCCCTAGAAAACTAGGACTAAATCAATAGTATAGTTAATAACAAGTAAAACACTAAGTGCCCTTGAACACTAGGACTAATTCAATATCAAAGTTAGTAACAAATGAAACACTAAGTGTTCTTGAAAACTAGGAGTAGATCAATAGTACAGTTAATAACAAGTAAAACCAAAGTTAGTAACAAATGAAACACTAAGTGGTCTTGAAAACTAGGACTAGATCAATAGTACAGTTAATAACAAGTAAAACACTAAGTGCTTTTGAAAACTAGAATTAAATCAATAGTACAGTTAGTAACAAGTAAAACACTAAGTGCCCTTCAAAACTAGGACTAAA
>NW_013841092.1:0-512 GCF_000517525.1 Limulus polyphemus
AACAATAATGTGTCCTGTCAATAAGAAGACATAAGATTTAACGATACTGTGTACTGTCAATAAGAAGACAAGATTTAACGATACTGTGTACTGTCAATAAGAAGACACAAGATTTAACGATACTGTGAACTGTTAATAAGAAGACACAAGATTTAACGATACTGTGTACTGTCAATAAGAAGACACAAGATTTAACAAAACTGTGTATTGTCCATAAGAAGACACAAGATTTAACAATACTGTGTACTCTCAATAAGAAGACACAATATTTAACGATACTGTGTACTGTCAATAAAAAGACACCTGACAGTACACATTATCGTTGAATATTTAAGAAAACACAAGATTTAACAATAATGTGTCCTGTCAATAAGAAGACACAAGATTTAACGATACTGTGTACTGTCAATAAGAAGGCACAAGATTTAACAATACTGTGTACTGTCAATAAGAAGACACTAGATTTAACGATACTGTGTACTGTCATAAAGAAGACACAATATTCAACGATA
>NW_013841093.1:0-417 GCF_000517525.1 Limulus polyphemus
AAAAGACCTACCAGTCACTATCCAACTATAATATAACACCTACCTGTCTTATCCATCTATGATATCACACCTACCAGTCACCATCCATCTCTAATAAAAGACCTACCAGTCACTATCCATCTGTTTTAAAAGACCTGCCAGTCACTATCCATCTATCATTAAAGACCTACCAGTCACTATCCATCTATAATAAAAGACCTACCAGTCACTATTTATCTATCATTAAAGACCTACCAGTAACTATCCATCTATGATAAAAGACCTACCAGCCAGTATCCATCTGTAATAAAAGACCTACCAGCCACTAACTACCTATAAAAGACCTGCCAGCCACTATCCATCTATAATAAAAGACCTACCAGCCACTATCCATCTATAATAAAACACCTACCAGTCACTATCCATATATAATAAAAA
>NW_013841094.1:0-394 GCF_000517525.1 Limulus polyphemus
AGCTGACTGTACTTTCTGTTACTAATTTTATTCAATAATAAGAGAGCTGATTGTCGGTATCTATACTTTCTGTTACTACTTTTATTCAACAATAAGAGAGCTGATTGTCAGTGACTATACTTTCTGTTACTACTTTTATTCAACAATAAGAGAGCTGATTGTCAGTGACCAGACTTTCTGTTACTACTTTTATTCAACAATAAGAGAGCTGACTGTACTTTCTGTTACTAATTTTATTCAACAATAAGAGAGCTGATTGTCAGTACCTATACTTTCTGTTACTACTTTTATTCAACAATAAGAGAGCTGACTGTACTTTCTGTTACTAATTTTATTCAATAATAAGAGAGCTGATTGTCAGTATCTATACTTTCTGTTACTACTTTTATTCAAC
>NW_013841095.1:0-396 GCF_000517525.1 Limulus polyphemus
ACATGCAAAGTTTAACAATGCTACTCTTCGTTTTGAAAGAGTTGTGGCACGTTTTGCGTTTCGTACCAGTATTTCATTAAATTTCAACGGATCTTCTCGAAATTTTTTATGACGGTTCGTTTCGTCCTTGCGTACTTACAATCCAAATACAAACTTTGTAGTATTACTTTTGCAATTTGTATGGTCGTTTATGTTACTTTTTATTAGCTTCTTTAAATCGCATGTGTAGTGCAGTAAAGCTCTTTGTTACTACTTTTTTCTCGATTTATTGCTACCACACGGTACTAAATAGACTGATATTAACCAAATGTTATATATAGGTTCACTAGTTCGTTCCGAAATTACATGCAAAGTTTCACTATGCTACTCTTCGTTTTTGAGGGAGTTATGGCAGGC
>NW_013841096.1:0-395 GCF_000517525.1 Limulus polyphemus
ATTAGATAGTACACAGTATTGCTAAATCGTGTGTCTTGTTATTGAGAGTACACAGTATTGTTAAATCTTGTGTCTTCTTATTCACAGAACACAGTATCTTTAAATCTTGTGTCTTCTTATTGACAGTACACAGTATCGTTAAATCTTGTGTCTTCTTATTGACAGTACACAGTATTGTTATATCTTGTGTCTTCTTATTGACAGTACACAATATCGTTAAATCTTGTGTCTTCTTATTGACAGTACACAGTATCGTTAAATCTTGTGTCTTCTTATTGACAGTACACAGTATCGTTAAATCTTGTGTCTTCTTATTGACAGCACACAGTATCGTTAAATCTTGTGTCTTCTTATTGACAGTTCACAGTATCGTTAAATCTTGTGTCTTCTTATTG
>NW_013841097.1:0-416 GCF_000517525.1 Limulus polyphemus
TAAATGTAATCTTAATACATGGTAAAGCTAGAACCTCTAATTATCATAACAATAAATGTAATCCTAATACATGGTAAAGCTAGAACCTCTAATTATCAAAACAATAAATGTAATCTTAATACATGGTAAAGCTAGAACCTCTAATTATCAAAACAATAAATGTAATCCTAATACATGGTAAAGCTAGAACCTCTAATTATCAAAACAATAAATGTAATCCTAATACATGGTAAGGCTAGAACCTTTAATTATCAAAACAATAAATGTAATCCTAATACATGGTAAGGCTAGAACCTTTAATTATCAAAACAATAAATGTAATCCTAATACATGGTAAGGCTAGAACCTTTAATTATAAAACAATAAATGTAATCCTAATGCATGGTAAAGCTAGAAACCTTTAATTATCAAAACAA
>NW_013841098.1:0-394 GCF_000517525.1 Limulus polyphemus
TGTTCATGGAGTAGTTGTACCAAGTAAGGCTAAAGATGAGTATGGTGGTTATAAATTCAATAACTAGAGTTACACCTAGGTGTTCATGGAGTAGTTGTACCAAGTAAGGCTAAAGATGAGTATGATGGTTATAAATTCGGTAACTTTAGTTACACCTAGGTATTTATGAAGTAGTTGTACTAAGTAAGGCTAAAGATGAGTATAGTGGTTATAAATTCTGTAACTAGAGTTACAACTAGGTATTTATGAAGTAGTTGTACTAAGTAAGGCTAAAGATGAGTATAGTGGTTATAAATTCTGTAACTAGAGTTACAACTAGTTGTACCAAGTAAGGCTAAAGATGATTATGGTGGTTATAAATTCTGTAACTAGAGTGACACCTAAGTGTTCATGC
>NW_013841099.1:0-394 GCF_000517525.1 Limulus polyphemus
TGTAATTATAGTTACCGAATTTCTAACCACCATATTCATCTTTACCCTTACTTGGTACAACTACTCCATGAACACTTAGGTGTAAATATAGTTACAGAATTTATAACCACCATACTCATCTTTAGCCTTACTTGGTAAAACTACACCACGAATACTTAGGTTTAACTCTAGTTACCGAATTTATAACCCCCATACTCATCTTTTGTGTTATTTGGTTCAACAACTCCACGAACACCTAGGTGTAACTCTATTTACCGAATTTGTAACCACCATACTCATCTGTAGCGTTATTTGGTAAAACAACTCCACGAATACCTAGGTGTAACTCTAGTTACAGAATTTATAACCACCATACTCATCTTTAGCCTTACTTGGCACAACTACTCCATGAACA
>NW_013841100.1:0-569 GCF_000517525.1 Limulus polyphemus
GAGCATGTTTGGTGTGATGGGGATTCGAACCCGCGACCCGCAGATTGCGAGTCGAGAGCCCTAACCACCTGGCCATGCCGGGCCCACCATAGTGAGGACCTGACTCCTTTCGGGATAGTTTCAGTGACCTTTTTTAAAACATATAGTTTTTGTGGGTGTATATAAATAAAAAACCTGGGAAACGTTAAATGCTTAAAGTTTAGCTTCCATGATAAAGAAAAATAACAGTTATACTTTTGTTAAAACGTTTTTTGTTTTAGCGCAAAACTACGCAATGGGCTATCTGCATTCTATCCACCGCGTGGAATCGAATCGCGTATTTTAATGTCGCAAGTCCGTAAACCTATCGCTGACCCACTGGGGACTTCGCTGAAAAACATTCTATTTCAATAGACGCACACACTACACAAAATCAAATACGATTAAGATTGTGATAAGGTTTGTTTGTTTGTTTGTTTGTTTTTGAATTTCGCGCAAAGCTACACGAGGGCTATCTGCGCTAGCCGTCCCTAATTTAGCAGTGTAAGACTAGAGGGAAGGCAGCTAGTCATCACCACCCACCGCCAACT
>NW_013841101.1:0-395 GCF_000517525.1 Limulus polyphemus
CAAGTGTAAAAACTCGGATAAATAATTTTGTTCATTCCTTTATAAATAAGTGTGAAACTAAGATATATCTTCTTGTTCACTCCTTTATAGATAAGTGTGAAACTAAGATATATCTTCTTGTTCATTCCTTTATAAATAAGTGTGAAAACTAAGATATATCCTCTTGTTCATTCCTTTATAAACAAGTGTAAAAACTCGGATAAATAATTTTATTCATTCCTTTATAAATAAGTGTGAAAACTCGGATAAATAATTTTGTTCATTCCTTTATAAAGAAGTGTGAAAACTAAGATATATCATCTTCTTCATTCCTTTATAAATAAGTGTGAAAACTAAGATATATTCTCTTGTCCATTCCTTTATAAATAAATGTGAAAACTCGGATAAATAATTTT
>NW_013841102.1:0-394 GCF_000517525.1 Limulus polyphemus
CCTGACCCTGTAGACTTCTGACTGATTCTGGGTTCCGTACCTGAGTTCCAGAGCCTCTACCTGTGCTCTATAGTTGTGTCTGTCGGCTGCTGTCAACTGTCCAAGTATTTCCAGTGGTTGTCCCTTCAAGCTTGTTGCCAGATATACAGCTTTCTGCTCCTCTGTCAATCCATTCATCTCTGCCAGTAACTCAAACTGTGCTCTATATGCTTCCCACGGTGCCTTCCCATCGAATTCTTGTGGCTTCCTTTGCACTGGATCACTCCTAGTACTGACATTCATATCTGGGATGTGACTTCTAATGGGACTGAATTTGTCTGCATAGGGTTTAGCTGCGGGCTCTGTAAGGGGCTTGCCATTGTCTGGGGCTGACTAATTCGTTGGTCAATGTATC
>NW_013841103.1:0-394 GCF_000517525.1 Limulus polyphemus
AGATCACCGTCTCAAACTCTAATACTGTTGTTGTACCTGGATTACCGTCTCAAACTCTAATACTGTTGTTGTACCTAGATCACCGTCTCAAACTCTAATACTGTTGTTGTACCTAGATCACCATCTCAAACTCCAATACTGTTGTTGTACCTAGATCACCATCTCAAACTCTAATACTGTTGTTGTACTCGGGTCACCATCTCAAACTCTAACACTGTTGTTGTACCTAGATCACCGTCTCAAACTCTAATACTGTTGTTGTACTCTGATTACCGTCTGAAACTCTAATACTGTTGTTGTATCTAGATCACCGTCTCAAACTCTAATACTATTGTTGTACCTAGATCACCGTCTCAAACTCTAATACTGTTGTTGTTGTATCTAGATTACCGTC
>NW_013841104.1:0-394 GCF_000517525.1 Limulus polyphemus
TTGTTATAACGCTTATCAATCGGAAAACTTCAGATATTTGACCAAAAGCATTTACAAAGTTCGAACATTACAAATCGTTTAACTTCAGTGCATTTTCATCGGACATTAGTACTTTGACCAAAATATTACCTAACGTCACCGGTAGGACAAAGCTACCTAGCTTCCCGTTAAGCGAATCGTACCTACATCACCTCGTAATTAACTCGCTCATCGTTAACCCTCTATAAGATATCAAAGAAGTTACAGACTAGAAAGAAGACTTTATATTGTTTGTAAGTTTGTGAAACTTTTGTTTATAAATCATTGTATATAATAACTATTTGTAATAATTGTTATTGTAAATTGTACTGTTGTTTGTGTATTAAAACGTATATGAGTTAAAAAAGAAAACGGT
>NW_013841105.1:0-394 GCF_000517525.1 Limulus polyphemus
CGAGAAAATAAATGGGAAGAAAGTTTCCAACAGTTGCAGGAAAGTTAGCAGCAACTACAGGAAAGTCAACAACAGTGGCAACTAGAACAAGAAAGGAAACAGGAAGAAAGTATCCAACAGTTGCAGGAAAGTCAGCAGCAACTACAGGAAAGTCAACAACAGTGGCAAGAAGTACAAATGGAAAACATTAGTAAATTTAAAAGCGAATTAGATACGTTAAAGGACGATCTATTGACTTTTACACAAGGAGGATACATCGACCATCGACTTAATCATCCCCAGACAATGGCAAGCCCTTTACAGAGCCCGCAGCTAAACCCTAATGCAGACATATTCAGTCCCGTTAGAAGTCACACCCCAGATATGAATGTCAGTAATAGGAGTGATCCAGTGC
>NW_013841106.1:0-392 GCF_000517525.1 Limulus polyphemus
ACTACTAATTTACCAACGAATAGTGGGATTGACCGTCACATTATAACGCTTCCACGGCTGAAAGGGCGAGCATGTTTGGTGTGACGGGGATTCGAACCCTCGACCCGCAGACTGCGAGTCGAGCGCCCCAACCACCTAGCCATGGCGGGCTCTTTCGGAGTTATCAATAACCAAAAAGTAAAAATAACAGTAAAAGTAAGTATTATTTTCTTCTGTTCCAAGGACACTTATTAAAAACTTATAATTATTACCGGGTATTTTAGTTTTCCGCAGCCATTCTTGAACTCAAACCCTAGAAGAATATGTGGTTCGTTTTTTAGAGCAAAGCCACAATGGGCTATCTGCTGTGTCCACCGCGGAGAATCGAGCTCTGTATTTTAGTGTCGTAAGTC
>NW_013841107.1:0-394 GCF_000517525.1 Limulus polyphemus
CTGATACTGGTGTTTGGGTATAGTGCTCACGAAACCCTGGCGTTGCTGCAGTGTCCTTGTTTGACATTGTAGTGCGTCCCCTTGTAGGACTCCATGGCGGGTGGGGTCAGTGGGCACTGGATCTCTCTCTTTAATTGTGGATCCCCCCATTCCAAATAAAAAAGTTTTTAAAATCTGCTTATTGGTAAACGACCACGCCTAGAAGACTCTGAACAGCAGTCTCCATCACACAGTACACCTGTACCTCGCTTTTTAATCACGCATTCACTATCAGATAAATATCTAGGGCAAATGTCTCCTTTTTTTTATTCAGAAGGGCTTGCTGGCTCTCCAAAGTTAGTTAAGAAGCTACGTTCTGGAGACATCTTAGTAGAAACATCCCATCCTAAGCACA
>NW_013841108.1:0-394 GCF_000517525.1 Limulus polyphemus
ACGATACTGTGTACTATCAATAACAAGCCATAAGATTTAACGATACTGTGTACTATCAATAACAAGCCATAAGATTTAACGATACTGTGTACTATCAATAACAAGCCATAAGATTTAACGATACTGTGTACTATCAATAACAAGCCACAAGGTTTAACGATTATGTGTACTGTCAATAAGAAGACACAAGATTTAACAATACTGTGTACTGTCAATAAGAAGACACAAGATTTAACAATACTATGTACTATCAAAAAGAAGACAAGATTTAACAATACTGTGTACTGTCAATAAGAAAACACAAGATTTAACAATACTGTGTATTGTCAATAAGAATACAAAAGATTTAACGATACTGTGTACTATCAATAACAAGCCATAAGATTTAACGAAA
>NW_013841109.1:0-394 GCF_000517525.1 Limulus polyphemus
ACTTTTATTTTTCCTCCAACAACTGCTGTAATTTCTCTTGTTTATTTTGCTGTTCGAGCTGCCATTGTTGCAGGTTTTCTTGCAACTGCTGTTGTCTCTCTTCTTGTTTCTTTTCTTTTTCCCCTAACAACTGTTGTAATTTCGCTTCTCGTTCTTCTTGTTTATTTTCTTTTTCCTCTAACAACTGTTGTAATTTCGCTTCTCGTTCTTCTTGTTTCTTTTCTTGTTTTTGTATTGCTGCCATCAAATCTGCTAGGCTGTAGTCTGATTTGCCGCTTCTCGTTTCCATTTTTTTTTCTGTCCCACTCTCTGACACCAATTTGTTACGTCTCCGTTTGTTAATTAACTTTCCGTAACTTCGTTCCGACGAAACTTAAGCGACACAAGTCCTTTC
>NW_013841110.1:0-394 GCF_000517525.1 Limulus polyphemus
AGAAGATATTAAACACTAGCTAAACCAAACCTGATTTCCTCCAGAAAAGATATTAAACACTAGCTAAACCAAACCTGACTTCCTCCAGAAAAGATATTAAACACTAGCTAAACCAAACCTGACTTCCTTCAGAGAAGATATTAAACACTAGCTAAACCAAACCTGACTTCCTTCAGAGAAGATATTAAACATTAGCTAAACCAAACCTGACGTCCTTCAGAGAAGATATTAAACACTAGCTAAACCAAACCTGACTTCCTTCAGAGAAGATATTAAACATTAGCTAAACCAAACCTGACGTCCTTCAGAGAAGATATTAAACACTAGCTAAACCAAACCTGACTTCCTTCAGAAACGATATTAAACACTAGCTAAACCAAACCTGACTTCCTTC
>NW_013841111.1:0-394 GCF_000517525.1 Limulus polyphemus
GGCTACTCTTTCCATTGGTGCACCAACTTGATATACCTTCATTGGAGCACGTCACTTATGCTTGGGTCCCCTTTTAGCACAACATGTACTGCATGTCCTGCACCATTCTTCCACATCTCGCCTCATACCTATCCAGTAAAATCTTTGTTGTATGTGACTCAATGTTTTCTTAACTCCGAGATGTCCTCCTGTTACAGTATTATGGGATTGACGCAGCAAAACTTACTGTAACTTAATCTGTATAAGTGTTTGCCAAGTCATCACTTTCCCTTCGGTAGTTCCCATCTCCGGACAAGAATACCATTTTCAAGCTTCAACTGGTCCCATTGTGCCCAATAGTGCTTTGTCACGGGGCTTAGACTAGACACCTTCTCTCAAGCAGGTCGCACAACAC
>NW_013841112.1:0-394 GCF_000517525.1 Limulus polyphemus
AATAGCCACTTACATTAAACCAATAGATAATTAACAATAACTTGATTGAATGTACAGAATTTACACACACACACAAAATTAAAATACAACAAAGTCTCCTAATTTTACAGGACGTATCTTCTTCCGTACTGGCCTCCATCTCATTTTTCTTCTGCTTCACGTGGGGTTCATCTGCTCCATCAGGAAATGTCCTATTATCGGTAACAGTCACATCAGTGGTAGTAACTTCATTAATGGCTTCACTGTTTCCCTTCTCTAAACCGGCTAGAGTTTCTTCTTTATCTTCAGCACTGTCATTTGTTCCATTGTTTACTTTGTTCCAACTGAAATGTCCTGGACCGTGATAATGCCAAAGCCTGTTGGCATGCACTACCTTTGGCTTACCTTGCCGACC
>NW_013841113.1:0-435 GCF_000517525.1 Limulus polyphemus
GAAACATCATTATCGTCCATCTTACAATTTGGTGTAATCGTTTAGACACGTAAAGAAATATCATTATCGTCTATCTTACAATTTGGTGTAATCATTTAGACACGTAAAGAAACATCATTATCGTCCATCTTACAATTTGGTGTAATCGTTTAGACACGTAAAGACGTATCATTGTCGTCCATCTTACAATTTGGTGTAATCGTTTAGACACGTAAAGAAACATCAGATCGTCCATCTTACAATTTGGTGTAATCGTTTAGACACGTAAAGACGTATCAGAATCTTCGATCTTACAATTTGGTGTAATCGTTTAGACACGTAAAGTAACATCATTATCGTCCATCTTACAATTTGGTGTAATCGTTTAGACACGTAAAGTAACATCATTATCGTCCATCTTACAATTTGGTGTAATCGTTTAGACACGTAAAGAAA
>NW_013841114.1:0-417 GCF_000517525.1 Limulus polyphemus
TTTTTCCCCAATAATTTATAAAATTTGTTAGTTGATAGATCTATCATCTATTCATTAGTTTAATACATTTTTAAATTTTTAAGAAATATAAATTTTTTGTGTTTTCGCTCCAAATATAACAGGGCCCCTTTCTCTAATAATTCATTTCTTTGTTTTTCACCTGTTACTATCCATTTTATTTATTTTTTGTTTTTTCTACTTTACTTTTTTGAAATATATTTTTTAACGTATTACGTATAAAAGAAATTAATAAAGATTTGAATTTTGTTAAGTTGAAAGATTATAAAACACTTTTTTAATTGAAAGTTTCTAAAGAATCTTTAACACTATCCATGACGGCTTATTTTTATTTTCTCAGTGATGGGGGGGGGGCTTTCTGGCCCCTCCTTTTTTTTAATATCTAATATTTTTACACGC
>NW_013841115.1:0-393 GCF_000517525.1 Limulus polyphemus
AGAAGCCCCTTCCAGACCCCGCAGCTAAACCCTAATGCAGACATCTTCAGTCCTGTTAGCAGTCACATCCCAGATATGAATGTCAGCAGTAGGGGTGATCCAGTACGAAGGAAGCCACAGGAATTCGATGGGAAGGCACCGTGGGAAGCATATAGAGCACAGATTGAGCTCCTGGCAGAGATGAATGGATGGACGGAGAAGCAGAAAGCAATATATCTGGCAACGAGCTTGAAGGGACAACCACTGGAAATACTTGGACAGTTGTCAACAGACGACAGGCACAACTGTAGAGCACTGGTAGCGGCTCTAGAACTCAGGTATAAAACCCAAAATCAGTCCGAATTCTACAAGGCAAGGTTTACGACGAGAGTCCGTGCTAAAGGGGAGAGCCTG
>NW_013841116.1:0-395 GCF_000517525.1 Limulus polyphemus
AATGACGTACTATTGTAATTAGAAAAGTAATTTATATAACAATTGAATACACGGGGTCTTTATGACCTTATGATGTATTGTACAATAACATGCTGTTGTAATTATACCTGCATTTTATATAACAAGTGAATACACGGAGTCTTTATTACCTTATTGTGTATTGCACAATGACATGCTGTTATAATTATAACAAAATTTTATATAACAAGTGAATACACGGGGTCTTTATGACCTTATGATGTATTGTACAGTAACATGCTGTTGTAATTATAACTCTATTTTATATAACAAGTGAAAAGATGTAGTCTTTATTACCTTATTGTGTATTGTACTTTGGCATGCTGTTGTATATATAACTGTATTTTATATAACAAGTGAATTCACGGGGTCTTTAT
>NW_013841117.1:0-394 GCF_000517525.1 Limulus polyphemus
GTAAGTTTGTGAAACTTTTGTTTATGAATCATTGTTTGTAATAACCATTTGTAATAATTGTTATTATAAATTGTATTGTTGTGTGTATATTAAACGATATTTCTGTTAAAAACGAAAATGGTGTGTTTCAATATTGTTGGCAAATATCATAAACTGATTGTATATCGGCTTTAATTTAACTACTAAATTTAAATTATCATTTAACTCGGTTTCGGACTATTCGAAATTCTAATACGTAACAAGGGTAATCCTTTAAAAGATCCAACTAATGTTATCTTTTATAGATGAAGGGTAATCCTTTAAAAGATCCAACTAATGTTATCCTTTATAGATGAAGGGTAATCCTTTAAAAGATCCAACTAATGTTATCCTTTATAGATGAAGGGTAATCCTT
>NW_013841118.1:0-425 GCF_000517525.1 Limulus polyphemus
GTCTCAAGTACTCACACAGTGTTCCTTGATTAAACTGTACTGAAGGATGTGATAATTCTACAGTATATAAGGTAAAACTTTACAGTCTGAAGTACTCACACAGTGTTCCTTTATTAAAACTGTACTGAAGGATGTGATAATTCTACAGTATATAAGGTAAAACTTTACAGTCTGAAGTACTCACACAGTGTTCCTTTATTAAAACTGTACTGAAGGATGTGATAATTCCACATAAATAAGGTAATACGTTAGAGTGTTTCAAGTACTCACGCAGTGTTCCTTTATTAAAACTGTACTGAAGGATGTAATAATTCTACAGTATATAAGGTAATACGTTAGTGTCTCAAGTACTCACGCAGTGTTCCTTGATTAAAACTGTATTGAAGGATGTGATAATTCTACAGTATATAAGGTAATACGTTAGT
>NW_013841119.1:0-394 GCF_000517525.1 Limulus polyphemus
GTGTTACTGTCGAGCGTCACTTTCTTACTTGCTGTTGTTTGTTAGTGTGTATTGACAAAAAGTCATTATGAATAATCAAAAACAACTCAGGTGTGAAAAATGTTGCGTTCAAAAAGGAATTGAGCATGCGACTTAAAGGAATGAATTCATAATTGACGGCCAAACTTGTAGCTACACTTATAGAATTGATAAGACTTTAACAGCAAATATTCATTCATTAGCTAGCTAGGCCGCATATTTTGTTTTACTTACCATCATGCTCCAAGTTGAACAAAACACGCGACCTAGCTAACTAATGAATATTTGCCGTAAAATACTTATCAATGTTGTTTCTACTCCAACACCCACCATAAGGCTGATACAAAGAGCCGTTTCTTCAGTTATACCAACTTCC
>NW_013841120.1:0-386 GCF_000517525.1 Limulus polyphemus
GTGCCTTCCCATCGAATTCCTGTGGCTTCCTTCGCACTGGATCACTCCTATTACTGACATTCGTATTTGGGATGTGACTTCTGACGGGACTGAATATGTCTGCATTAGGGTTTAACTGCGGGCTCTGTAAGGGGCTTGCCATTGCTGGGGCTGATTAAGTTGATGGTCAGTGTATCCGCCTTGTGTAAAAGACAAAAAGTCGTCCTTTAACGTATCTAATTCGCTTTTAAATTTACTAATGTTTTCCATTTGTACTTCTAGCCACTGTTGTAGTCTCTCTTTTTGTTTCTTTTCTTTTTCCTCCAACAAGTGCTGTAACTTCTCTTCTTGTTTATTTTCTTTCTCTTCCAACAACTGCTGTAATTTCTCATCTTGTTTATTTTGTT
>NW_013841121.1:0-750 GCF_000517525.1 Limulus polyphemus
GGTAATAGGCAGATTTTGTTTAAAAAGACCGATGTCTGTAGGTTAACTTTCTTCTTAGAATTCTTCTCAAAAAGTCGATAAGCCGTCTTAACGTTGTTAGAACAACGGGTAAAAGATGTAGCTGGTGATGAATGTTGTGTGAATTTTGATTACTGTTGGTGGATATTTATAGGTATGGGTAAGCAGGTGGTGGTAACTAGCTCGTGGTAGGCGTTAATTGGTGGAGTGTTGTATTGTGGCTTGGGGGTTTCTCGCCAAGAAGTAGCAGTGTGCGTGATTTTCCTGTCGATTGTTTGTTAATTAGGTAATAATATACCAAGTATTTAAACAAGTTCATATTCTTAGGGTGTGTAATAAGGTAATAATATTACAAGTCTTAAAACAAGTTCATATTCTTAGGGTTTGTAATAAGGTAATAATATAACAAGTCTTTAAACAAGTTCATATTCTTAAGGTTTATAATAAGGTAATAATATAACAAGTCTTTAAAGAAGTTAGTATTCCTGCGATTTATAAATAAGTAATAATATTAGAAGTCTTTAAACAAATTCATATAATCGGGGTTTATAATAAGGTAACAATATAACAAGTCTTTAAACAAGTTCATATTCTTAGAGTTTATAATCTGGAAATAATATAGCAAGTCTTTAAACAAGTTCATATTCTTACGGTTTATGATTATAATAATATTATAACAAGTCCTTAAACAAGTTCATATTCTCGGGGTTTATAATAAGGTAATAATATTAC
>NW_013841122.1:0-1523 GCF_000517525.1 Limulus polyphemus
CATCTAGATGATGTAAGGGTTATATAATATGTGCAGATTTTTATTTGTAACAATAATAAACTTACTATATCTAGATGATGTAGGGGTTATATAATATGTGCAGATTTTTATTTGTAACAATAATAAACTTACTATATCTAGATGATGTAGGGGTTATATAATATGTGCAGATTTTTATTTGTAACAATAATAAACTTACTATATCTAGATGATGTAGGGGTTATATAATATGTGCAGGTTTTATTTGTAACAATAATAAACTTACTACATCTAGATGATGTAGGGGTTATATAATATGTGCAGGTTTATATTTGTAACAGTAATAAACTTACTACATCTAGATGATGTAGGGGTTATATAATATGTGCATTTGTACCATTATCGACTCTGTATTTGTGTTGTATGTTTATTATTTTGTTGGTAAATACAATAATACATGTCAGTGTTTGGACAATGGTTGATGGTTATTTAAGTACAGTTGTTTTACATACTAATCACACTAATCTTCTGCCACGTTGACTTAGCAACGGAGTACACTTGGTAACACCTGTCTTATTCTCACCTGCTCGTCTTCGCTTTCTTGTTATTCATATTTTAAATATAAACAAATCCACTTACTCAAACACTCTTCTAAGCCTAGACAGGGGAACTAATAAACTTTTGATAAAAGAATAACAAACTCCAATTACATAGTTTTTAGTTGTTAAATGATAACTTATGTTCTGGTATAGTTGTCTCTTCTAATTATGTTACAAATAAAACCTACATGTCAGTGTTTGGAACCATTGTTTTATTCTACACTTCAACAATAATGTCATTATCGACTCTGTATGTGTGTGTTGTATGTTTATTATTTTGTTGGTAACTACAATAATACCGCATCAGCACTATCACGTACCTCACCAGCAATATTAAGTACCTCATCCAAAAAATGGGCCGAAAACAAAGATGCTAAGTTAATTTTAATTTTAAATAAACAATAAGCCGATAAAAATTATGTTGAATTTATTAAAGATACAGTGTGTCGAAGTGAGATGTTATTGTTTTTGTAATGACACTGTTTTTCAATCACCATGCTAAAGTTATAGGTCGGGGGGCCTCAAACGTTTTTATTCACATCAAGAAAGCCACAGACTAAATGTGTTTGGAACCATTGTTTTATTCTACACTTCAACAATAATATTTGTAACCAGCACTATTAAGAGCCTCACCAGCACTATTAAGTACTTCACCAGCACTATTAAGAACCTCACTAGCAATATTAAGTACCTCATCAGCTCTATTAAGTATTCTACAACAATATTAAGTATCTCATCAGCACTATTAAGTACCTCATCAGTACTATTAAGTACATAACCAGTACTTTTAAGCACTATTAATAACCTCATCAGCACTATTCAGTACTTCACCAGCAATATTAAGAACCTCACCAGCAATATTAAGGAAGTACTTAATAGTGCTGATGAAGTAGTTAATATTGTTGTAGAATACTTAATAGAGCTGATGAGGTACTTCATATTGCT
>NW_013841123.1:0-394 GCF_000517525.1 Limulus polyphemus
TAGTAGGTTTATTTTCTGCTTTCAGATAGTGGTGTATATTGCTAGTAGGTTTATTTTCTGTTTTCAGATAGTGGTGTATACTGCTAGTAGGTTTATTTTCTGTTTTCAGATAGTGGTGTATACTGCTAATAGGTTTATTTTCTGTTTTCAGATAGTGGTGTATACTGCTAGTAGGTTTATTTTCTGCTTTCAGATAGTGGTGTATACTACTAGTAGGTTTATTTTCTGCTTTCAGATAGTGGTGTATACTACTAGTAGGTTTATTTTCTGTTTTCAGATAGTGATGTATACTGCTAGTAGGTTTATTTTCTGCTTTCTGATAGTGGTGTATACTGCTAGTAGGTTTATTTTCTGCTTTCAGATAGTGGTGTATACTACTAGTAGGTTTATTTTC
>NW_013841124.1:0-489 GCF_000517525.1 Limulus polyphemus
ACTTTTCTATCATGTATAGGACAATAATGTACATTAGCTATATTTTAAAGTGGGTGTGCTGGTGTCTCAGCGGCAGGTTTCAATGCTTATAACAGTTAATTTCGGGACCTGATAACCATTGTGATCACAACACAGACGGCCCGGCATGGCCAGGTGGTTAGGGCGCTCGGCTCGCAATCTGCGGGTCGGGGGTTCAAATCCCTGTCCCACCAAGTATGCTCGCCCTTTCAGCCGTAGGGGCGTATTAATATGACGGTCTGTCCCACCATTCGTTGGTAAAAGAGTTGGCTGTAGGTGGTGATGACTAGTTGCCTTCTCTCTAGTCTTTCACTGCTAAATTAGGGATGGCTAGCGGAGATAGCTCTCGTGTAGCTTTGCGCTAAATTCAAACCAAACCACAACACAGATAGCCCATGTGCAACTTTGAGCTTAATCAAACAAAGTAAATTAATCATAGTTCAGCCAAGGTTCTTTGAAGTTCTTTCTATT
>NW_013841125.1:0-390 GCF_000517525.1 Limulus polyphemus
TATACACCAGTTTCCCTTACTTCCAGAATACATCCTGCTACTTACACCAGTTTCACTTACTTCCAGAATACATCCTGCTACTTACATCAGTTTCCCTTACTTCCAGAATACACCCTGCTACTTACACCAGTTTCCCTTACTTCCAGAATGATGGCCTGTCGCAGTCTATTTAAGTACTTCAATGATGGCCTGTAGCAGTCTATTTAAATACTTCAATGATGGTCTGTAGCAGTTTATTTAAGTACTTCAATGATGGTCTGTAGCAGTCTATTTAAATACTCTAATGATGGCCTGTCGCAGTCTATTTAAGTACTTCAATGATGGCCTGTAGCAGTCTATTTAAATACTTCAATGATGGCTGTAGCAGTCTATTTAATACTTCAATGATGG
>NW_013841126.1:0-535 GCF_000517525.1 Limulus polyphemus
GTGATAATTACAATAATTAGTTAACAACTAGTTACACATAACGGAAGAAACAAACCACAAGACAATAGGTGTTTCAAGTGTGATAATTATAATAATTAGTATACAAGTAGTTACACATAACGGAAGAAACAAACCACAAGACAATAGGTGTTTCAAATGTGATAATTATAATAATTAGTATACAAGTAGTTACACATAATGGAGGAAACAAACCACAAGACAATAGGTGTTTCAAGTGTGATAATTACAATAATTAGTAATACAAGTAGTTACACGTAATGGGGGAAACAAACCACAAGACAATAAATGTTTCAAATGTGGTAATTATAATAATTAGTATACAAGTAGTTACACATAATGGAGGAAACAAACCACAAGACAATCGGTGTTTCATTGATAATTACAATAATTAGTTAACAACTAGTTACACATAACGGAAGAAACAAACCACAAGACAATAGGTGTTTCAAGTGTGATAATTATAATAATTAGTATACAAGTAGTTACACATAATGGAAGAAACAAACCACAAGAC
>NW_013841127.1:0-437 GCF_000517525.1 Limulus polyphemus
CTGTACCTGAATAGATAATTTTAAACGAAACCTAACCCTCTGTTCGTGAAATTCTACGTCTAATTGTAACCCCGATCAATCGCAAGATAATGATAATAAAGAACATGATGTAATTAGCCACAACTGACAAGAAAAAAGAATATTATTTCAATAGTTACTATATAATGATGTCTCTTATCTGAGAACCCTCGATTCTGATGACTCGAACAACCAAACCATGCTTCATATAATCCGTCGTTCCACACAATATGCTCATATCTTAACCCTATCCTCCCAAAACGATGTTACCACCCCACATCGACAACCTTGCCATTACAAGCTCATCTGAATTTCTCATATCATCAAATCTCAGTGCTTTCAGTCTGGTTATTAACCCTCTATATGTAACTCTAAGTAGTTAACAGTCGGCTTATTACCCCTCTTATATGTAACTCTAA
>NW_013841128.1:0-394 GCF_000517525.1 Limulus polyphemus
AATGTAAAGAAAGTTTACCTGCATGTGTCAATCAGACAAAGATTAAATATAAATGTAAAGAAATTTTATCTGCATGTGTCAATCAAACAAATATAAAAATATAAATGTAAAGAAAGTTTATCTGCACGTGTCAATCAAAGATAAAAATACAAATGTAAAGAAAATTTATCTGCACGTGTCAATCAAACAAAGATAAAAATATAAATGTAAAGAAAGTTTATCTGCATGTGTCAATCAACAAAGATAAAACTATAAAGAAAGTTTACCTAAACGTGTCAATCAGACAAAGATAAAAATATGAATGTAAAGAAAGTTTACCTGCACATGTCAATCAAAGATAAATATATAAATGTAAAGAAAGTTTATCTGAACGTGTCAATCAGACAAAGATAAG
>NW_013841129.1:0-765 GCF_000517525.1 Limulus polyphemus
GCAGAAGAATAGTACCAAGATGTGCGTTTTACCTCTATATTCTTCTATAACAGAAGAATAATATTATCAAGATGTGCGTTTTACCTCTATATTATTCTATAACAGAAGAATAGTACCAAGATGTGCTATTTTACTTATATATTATTCTATAACAGAAGAATATTATCCAGATGTGCGTTTTACCTCTATATTCTTCTATAACAAAATAATGTTATCCAGATGTGCGTTTTACCTCTATATTATTCTATAACAGAAGAATATTATCAAGATGTGTGTTTTACCTCTATATTCTTCTATAGCAGAAGAATAGTACCAAGATGTGCGTTTTACCTCTATATTCTTCTATAACAGAAGAATAATAGTATCAAGATGTGCGTTTTACCTTTATATTCTTACATCTTGATAATATTCTTCTGTTATAGAAGAATATAGAGGTAAAACGCACATCTTGATAATATTCTTCTGTTATAGGTGTTTTACCTCTATATTCTTCTATAACAGAAGAATATTATCAAGATGTGCGTTTTACCTCTATATTCTTCTATAACAGAAGAATAGTACCAAGATGTGCGTTTTACCTCTATATTCTTTTATAACAGAAGAATGTTATCCAGATGTGCGTTTTTCCTCTATATTCTTCTATAACAGAAGAATAGTACCAAGATGTGCGTTTTACCTCTATATTCTTCTATAACAGAAGAATATTATCAAGATGTGCGTTTTACCTCTATATTCTTCTATAACAGAAGAATATTATCAAGATGC
>NW_013841130.1:0-392 GCF_000517525.1 Limulus polyphemus
TATTGGAAATGTGGAGAAGACATGATAGAAATAGCGTGCAGGTACACGTTGGATTGTATTGAAAATGTTGAGAAGTCATGATAGAAACAGCATGTAGGTACACGTTGGATTGTATTGGAAATGTGGAGAAGACATGATAGAAACTGCATGTAGGTACACGTTGGATTGTATTGGAAATGTGGAGAAGACATGATAGAAACAACGTGCATGAACACGTTGGATTGTATTGAAAATGTTGAGAAGGCATGATAGAAACAGCATGTAGGTACACGTTGGATTGTTTTGGAAATGTGGAGAAAACATGATAGAAACAGCGTGCATGTACACGTTGGATTGTATTGGAAATGTTGAGAAGGCATGATAGAAACAGCGTGCAGGTACACGTTGGATTG
>NW_013841131.1:0-393 GCF_000517525.1 Limulus polyphemus
GAGCCACTAGAGCATTTTTTATGTATCTTTTCAGTTTATACCTTATGTTGAAATTAGGAGCCACTAGAGCATTCTTTTTTATGTATCTTTTCAGTTTATACCTTTATTGTTTCTAAAAACAGGACATTATTTTTTACGTTTATCTACTTGTGATGAAAAAAGTAAAACTACACTTTTTTGCATAGATGTTACACTCGTGCCTGGAGCTTCTCTGTAGATAGTGTAAGAAAAAAGGCGTAAGATTCCACCATTTAGATCTGTGTTCAAATTAAGAGAAGTGTTTTTTTTTCATTCGAATTTACATATTATAGTAATCAAGCTGTCATTTAGACAAAAAACGTATTTAATAATATTTATTTCATAACGTATTAGCATCAAGACTCATTTGAATAT
>NW_013841132.1:0-390 GCF_000517525.1 Limulus polyphemus
TTTATGGTGTCTGTATCGTTTGATAATCTCTTCTAACAGGATGTATCAAGTAACAATGGGTCAGGCTCAGGCGGTGTTTATTGAAACCACCTGTACTATAAACTGTTACATACATTTGTTAGTAGTGGCAGTTAGTTTTGTCTCTATTCTGAAACAACATACACGGACATATGTTGAAATAAACTTGTTTGAAAGTTCAAAGAAATGATATTCAAGTACCGAAAAGCTTTCTTACTATCATATCTACAGTAACGTTCAAATGCGCACACACTCGGTTGAACGAGAGTGACCACCAAAAGGGGTGAGATAGTTTACAAACAACATACAAAGTTCACGCTGCTGACCCCACGGTTTATTCGGCACAATAAACACAAAAGTACGACTGCAATG
>NW_013841133.1:0-275 GCF_000517525.1 Limulus polyphemus
ATTTTCTCACATTTATTGTTTTTTAAATTTCTGATGAAAACACTGTTCCTGTGTATTGCTGGTGTTCATGTTTATGGTTAACATTGTTGAATGCTGTGTATTTAGTGTTTGTAGGCTATTCATTTACAAGTATTTTATGAATTATTTAACTAATAGGTGTGACATTGTGACTCTGTTGGAATATGCACACAACCACATCACAATATATTTATAATCATTATTTTGTAGATCTTAGATAATGTTATTGGGCAAGGTGAGCCATCACATTCCGATAA
>NW_013841134.1:0-517 GCF_000517525.1 Limulus polyphemus
AGCTAGTCATCACCACCCACCGCCAACTCTTGGGCTACTCTTTTACCAACGAATAGTGGGATTGACCGTCACATTATAACACCCCCACGGCTGAAAGGGCGAGCATGTTTGGTGTGACGGGGATTCGAACCCGCGACCCTCAGATTGCGAGTCCAGTGCCTTAACCACCTGGCCATGCCGGGCCTACTACTACATACTTTTGCAATTAATAAACGATATATTTAAGCACATGGCCGATTTTTCTCTTCTGGTGATTTTACACAACTAATTTTCGAAACCAAAGTTAATCCAAAGTTCTGCTGTAACGGATATTGAAAACAAACAGAATCTAAACAGTATACCAGGAACATTCGTTGAACAAAAACACTGTACTACTTGAACCTACGTTAAATACAAACACTGTACTAAGTGAACCTACGTTAAATATAAACACTGTACTAAGTGAACCTACTTTAAATATAAACACTGTACTAAGTGAACCTACTTTAAATATAAACACTGTACTAAGTGAACCTAC
>NW_013841135.1:0-439 GCF_000517525.1 Limulus polyphemus
TTATGTTTTCTTACTGACAGTACACATTATCGTTGAATATTTTGTCTTCTTATTGACAATACACATTATTGTTAAATCTTGTGTCTTCTTATTGACAGAACACAGTATCGTTAAATCTTGTGTCTTCTTATTGACAGTACACAATATCGTTAAATCTTGTGTCTTCTTATTGACAGTACACAGTATCGTTAAATCTTGTGTCTTCTTATTGACAGGAAAATTATTGTTAAATCTTATGTTTTCTTACTGACAGTACACATTATCGTTGACCTTTGTGTCTTCTTATTGACAGTACACATTATTGTTAAATCTTGTATTTTCTTACTGACAGTACACATTATCGTTGAATATTGTGTCTTCTTATTGACAGTACACAATATTGTTAAATCTTATGTCTTTTTATTGACAGGACAAACATTATTGTTAAATCTTCTGTTTT
>NW_013841136.1:0-411 GCF_000517525.1 Limulus polyphemus
TCTGTACAAGGCTGACCTTCATACTGTCCAACATAACCTATCGTTCTATATATAACATCTGTACAAAGTTGACCTTCATACTGTCCAACAAAACCTATCGTTCTATATATAACATCTGTACAAGGCTGACCTTCATAGTGTCCAACAAAACCTATCGTTCTATATATCACATCTGTACAAGGCTGACCTTCTTACTGTCCAACAAAACCTATCGTTCTTTATATAACATCTGTACAAGACTGACCTTCATACTGTACAACATAACCTATCGTTCTATATATCACATCTATACAAGGCTGACCTTTATACTGTCCAACATAACCTATCGTTCTATATATCACATCTGTACAAGGCTGACCTTTATACTGTCCAACATAACCTATCGTTCTATATATGTGATCTGTACAAGGC
>NW_013841137.1:0-393 GCF_000517525.1 Limulus polyphemus
ATTGGGTAACTATAGTTACACCCAGGTGTTTATGGAGTAGTTGTACCAAGTAAGTCTAAAGATGAGTATGGTGGTTATAAATTCGGTAACTAAAGTTACCTCTAGGTGTTTGTGGAGTTGTTGAACCAAATAACGCTAACGATGAGTATGGTGTTTATAAATTCGGTAACTAAAGTTACACCTAGGTGTTCATGGAGTAGATGTGCTAAGTAAGGCTAAAGATGAGTATGGGGTTATAAATTCGGTAACTAGAGTTACACCTAGGTGTTCGTGGAGTTGTTGTACAAAATAACGCTAAAAACGAGTATGGTGGTTATAAATTCAGTAACTAGAGTTACAGCTAGGTGTTCGTGGAGTTCTTGTACCAAAAAACGCTAAAGATGAGAATGGTTG
>NW_013841138.1:0-306 GCF_000517525.1 Limulus polyphemus
CCTTAAAACGAATAGTAGAAAGGTGAAACTCTGCATATAACTGCGCAACGATAGAGTGTACCTACATAACAAATTTGGTGAATAATAATCAATTCAGGACCCTCTGGTAACAAGAAATCGAGAAACAATCGGTAACAAAAAGCTTCAGTGCAGTACACATACAATTTGAAGGAGCCATAAAAAGAGTAACATAAAACGACCACAAAAATCGTAAAACTAAAACTAATAATCTAGAATTTTGTAAGTAAACGCGCAAAATTGCGGCGAACCTTAATAAAAAAATTCAAAAAGATTCATCTAAATGGT
>NW_013841139.1:0-394 GCF_000517525.1 Limulus polyphemus
GGACTAACTGGATTATATCTTTACCTATGAAGGAAATAACTTGATCTAACTGGATTATATATTTACCTGTGAAGGAAATAACTTGGACTAACTGGATTATATCTTTACCTGAGAAGGAAATAACATGGACTAACTGGATTATATCTTTACCTGTGAAGGAAATAACCTGGACTAACTAGATTATATCTTTACCTGTGAAGGAATTAATCTAGACTAACTAGATTATATCTTTACTTGTGAAGGAAATAACTTGGACTAACTGGATTATATCTTTACCTATGAAAGAAATAACTTGATCTAACTGGATTATATCTTTACCTGTGAAGGAAATAATTGGACTAACTGGATTATATCTTTACCTGAGAAGGAAATAAGCTGAACTAACTGGATTATA
>NW_013841140.1:0-507 GCF_000517525.1 Limulus polyphemus
CAATAAAAAGACACAAGTTTTAACAATGCTGTGTACTGTCAATAAGAAGACACATGATTTAACGATACTGTGTACTATCAATAAAAAGACACAAGTTTTAACAATGCTGTGTACTGTCAATAAGAAGACACAAGATTTAACGATACTGTGTACTATCAATAACAAGCCATAAGATTTAACGATACTGTGTACTGTCAATAACAAGCCACAAGATTTAACGAAACTGTGTACTGTCAAAAAGAAGACAAAATATTTAACAATACTGTGTACTGTCAATAAGAAGACACAAGATTTTAACAATAGCTGTGTACTGTCAATAAGAAGACACAAGATTTAACGATACTGTGTACTATCTAATAACAAGCCATAAGATTTAACGATACTGTGTACTACTGAGAGTACATAGTATTGTTAAATCTTGTGTCTTCTTATTGACAGTAAACAGTATTGTTAAATCTTGAAATCTTATGGCTTGTTAAACGATACTGTGTACTAATCAATAACAAG
>NW_013841141.1:0-395 GCF_000517525.1 Limulus polyphemus
AGGATGTTCTTCTATTTTAAATTAAAAGTAAAATAGTATATAATTATTTGTTGGTTTAATCTTCAAAAAAGTACTTTCACTATAGTATGATGATTACTTGTATAGCAATTATTGGTCATATATTTGATTAAATATGGAAGTTTCTCGTTCCCTGTCAGTTTAACATATTCCTAGAAAGAATCATCACAGATGATTCTGTTTAATGTTCGCTACGGTAAAATAATTAATATACATAATTAGTAAAGTGGTCTTATATATTATTTAAGACATATAGAAATACTAAACATGAGTGAGAACAGTGATGGAAAATACATATTCAACTATATATAATGGTGTTCATATTGTTTGTTTGAAGTTAAGCACAAAGCTATACAATGGTCTATCTGTTCTCTGCC
>NW_013841142.1:0-394 GCF_000517525.1 Limulus polyphemus
TCAATTAATAAACGGAGACGTAACAAATTGGTGTCAGAAGTGGGATAAAAAAAAAATGGAAACGAGAAGCGGCAAATCAAACTACAGCATAGCAGACTTGATGGCAGCAATACAAGAACAGCAAAAGAAACAAGAAGAGAGACAACAACAGTTGCAAGAAACCTGCAACAATGGCAGCTCAAACAACAAAATAAACAAGAAGAGAAATTACAACAGTTGTTAGAAGAAAAAGAAAAGAAACAAGAAGAATGAGAAATTAAACAAGAAAAGAAACAAGAAGAATGAGAAGAGAAATTACAACAGTTGTTAGAGGAAAAAGAAAAGAAACAAGAAGAGAGATTACAGCAGCTGTTTGAAGAAAAAGAAAAGAAACAAGAAGAACAAGAAGAGAAAT
>NW_013841143.1:0-394 GCF_000517525.1 Limulus polyphemus
CGTTTACTAAGTGTTCAGTTACCAAGTTTAGTACAATATTGTTCTTTACGTTTACTAAGTGTTCAGTTACCAAGTTTAGTACAGTATTGTTCTTTACGTTTACTAAGTGTTCAGTTACCAAGTTTAGTACATTATTGTTCTTTACTAAGTGTTCAGTTACCAAGTTTAGTACAGTATTGTTCTTTACGTTTACTAAGTGTTCAGTTACCAAGTTTAGTACAATATTGTTCTTTACGTTTACTAAATGTTCAGTTACCAAGTTTAGTACAGTATTGTTCTTTACGTTTACTAAGTGTTCAGTTACCAAGTTTAGTAGAGTATTGTTTTTACGTTTACTAAGTGTTCAGTTACCAAGTTTAGTAAAGTATTGTTTTTACGTTTACTAAGTGTTCAG
>NW_013841144.1:0-589 GCF_000517525.1 Limulus polyphemus
GGTTAAATATGGTTATCATTGTGTTAATACGTAACAAAGTAGATTGGTTAAATATAGTCAACCATTATGTTAATACGTAACAAAGTAGATTGGTTAAATATGGCCAACCATTGTGTTCATACGTAACAAAGTAGATTGGTTAAATATGGTCAACCATTATGTTAATACGTAATAAAGTAGATTGGTTAAATATGGCCAACCATTATGTTAATACGTAACAAAGTAGATTGGTTAAATATAGTCAACCATTATGTTAATACGTAACAAAGTAGATTGGTTAAATATGGTCAACCATTATGTTAATACGTAACAAAGTAGATTGGTTAAATATGGTCAACCATTATGTTAATACGTAAGAAAGTAGATTGGTTAAATATGGCAAACCATTGTGTTGTTAACACAATGGTTGACCATATTTAACCAATCTACTTTGTTACGTATGAACACAATGGTTGACTATATTTAACCACGTAACAAAGTAGATTGGTTAAATATGGTTATTCATTGTGTTAATACGTAACAAAGTAGATTGGTTAAATATGGTTATTCATTGTGTTAATACGTAACAAAGTAGATTGGTTAAATATGG
>NW_013841145.1:0-431 GCF_000517525.1 Limulus polyphemus
GCTATTGGTCTCGTGCAAATTCCCAATTTTCAAATTTCCTATGCACCATAGAACACGTAAAAATAGGTAATCGTAATTGTCAAACAGATACAAAAGAACAAACCACATACGATTGGAAAATTCCAAAGTCAAAGTTATTTATCGTTTATGTGTGTTTCTCTCATATGGTGGTGAATTTTGCATATCGTTCTGAAAAGTTTCTATTTCTAAATAATTTTGTAAATGTTTATATCGTTTCCAGTTTCTTCATGTTAATTACCATTTATAACATGTTTCCAAACGTATATACTGCTTTGCGTGTTTTTCGAGCTTACTTTGATTAGCATGTTTTCATAACCTAGGTATGATATAGCACGTTTTCTCTTCGTATCTCTTCTTTCCAGTGTTATTCACAGCTAAATTTCTTTTTGCGTGCATTACGTGTTTTCGTA
>NW_013841146.1:0-904 GCF_000517525.1 Limulus polyphemus
ACATGAACACCTAGGTGTAACTATAATTACCGAATTTATAACCACCATACTCATCTTTAGCCTTACTTGGTACAACTACTCCATGAAAACATAAGTGTAACTCTAGTTATAGAATTTCTAATCACCATGCTCATCTTTAGCCTTACTTGGTAAAACTACTTCATGAACACTTAGGTTTATATCTAGTTACCGAATTTATAACCACCATACTCATCTTTAGCGTTATTTGGTACAGCAACTCCACGAACACCTAGGTGTAACTATAGTTACCGAATTCATAACCACCATACTCATCATTATGGTGGTTATAAATTCGGTAACTAGAGTTACACTTAGGTATTCGTGGAGTTGTTGTACCAAATAAGGTTAAAGACTAGTATGCTGGTTACAAATTCGGTATTTAGAGTTACACCTAGGTGTTCGTGGAGCTGTTGTACCAAAAAACGCTACAGATGAGTATGGTGGTTACAAATTCAATAACTAGAGTTAAACCTAGGTGTTCGTGGAGTTGGTGTACCAAATAACGCTAAAGATGAGTATGGTGGTTATATATTCGGTAACTATAGTTACATCTAGGTGTTCATGTAGTAGTTGTGCCAAGTAAAGCTAAAGATGATTATGGTGGTTACAAATTCGGTAACTAGAGTTACACCTAGGTGTTCGTAAAGTTGTTGTACCAAATAACGCTAAGTAGTTGTACCAAGTAAAACTAAAGATGAAGTTACACCTAGGTATTCGTGGAAATAGTTACCGAATATATAACCACCATACTCATCTTTAGCCTTACTTGGTACAACTACTCCCTGAACACATAGGTGTAACTCTAGTTAACGAATTAATAACCCCTATACTCGTCGTTAGCGTTATTTGGTACAACAACTTTACGAACACCTAGGTGTAACTC
>NW_013841147.1:0-860 GCF_000517525.1 Limulus polyphemus
CTAGAGGTGTTCTGTCTGTGTATTCCTCTAAATATTCACTAAAGGTGTTCTGCCTGTATATTCCTCTAAATATTCATTAAAGGTGTTCTGTCTGTGTATTCCTATAAATATTCACTAAAGGTGTTCTGCCTGTGTAATCCTCTAAATATTCACTAAAGGTGTTTTGTCTGTGTATTCTTCTAAATATTCACTAAAGGTGTTCTGTCTATGTATTCCTCTAAATATTCACCACAGGTGTTCTGTCTGTGTATTGTTCTAAATATTCATTAAAGGTGTTCTGTCTGTGTATTCCTCTAAATATTCACAAAATGTGTTCTGTCTGTGTATTCCTCTAAATATTCACTAGAGGTGTTCTCTCTGTGTATTCCTCTAAATATTCACTAAAGGTGTTCTGCACAGACAGAACACCTTTAGTGAATATTTAGAAGAATACACAGAGAAAACACCTTTAGTGAATATTTATAGGAATACACAGGTTTAGAGGAATGTACCTCTAGTGAATATTTAGAGGAATACACAGACAGAACACATTTACTGAATATTTAGAGGAATACACAGACAGAACACCTTTAGTGAATATTTAGAAGAATACACAGAGAAAACACCTTTAGTGAATATTTAGAGTAATACACAGACAGAACACCTTTAGTGAATATTTAGAGGAATACACTGACAGAATACTTTTATTGATTATTTAGAGGAATACACAGACAGAACACCTTTTGTGAATATTTAGAGGATTACACAGGCAGAACACCTTTAGTGAATATTTATAGGAATACACAAACAGAACACATCTAGTGAATATTCTGTCTGTGTATTCCTCTAAATATTCACTAAAGGTGTTCTGTCTGTGTATT
>NW_013841148.1:0-394 GCF_000517525.1 Limulus polyphemus
TCTTATTGACAGGACACAGTATTGTTAAATCTTGTGTCTTCTTATTGACAGTACACAGTATTGATAAATCCTCTATCTTCTTATTCACAGGACACAGTATCGTTAAATCTTATGTCTTCTTATTGACAGTACACAGTATTGATAAATCCTTTTTCTTCTTATTGACATGACACAGTATTTTTAAATTATGTTTCTTCTTATTGAAAGTACACAGTATTGATAAATCCTGTATCTTCTTATAGATAGGACACAGTATTGATAAATCCTGTATCTTCTTATTGACAGGACACAGTTTGTTAAATCTTGTGTCTTCTTATTGACAGTACACATTATTGATAAATCCTGTATCTTCTTAATGACACGACACAGTACTGTTAAATCTTGTGGCTTGTTA
>NW_013841149.1:0-612 GCF_000517525.1 Limulus polyphemus
ATGAACACTTAGGTGTTACTCAAGTTACCGAATATATAACCACCATACTCTCTTTAGCGTTATTTGGTACAAAACTCCACGAATACCTAGATGTAACTCTAGTTACCGAATTTATAACCACCATACTCATATTTAGCCTTACTTGGTACAACTACTCCATGAACACCTAGGTGTAACTCTAGTTACGGAATTTATAACCACCATACTCATCTTTAGCCTTACTTGGTACAACTACTCCATAAACACCTATGTGTAACTCTAGTTACCGAATTTGTAACCACCATACGCATCTTTAGCGTTATTTGGTACAACAACTCCACGAACATCTAGGTGCAACTCTAGTTTCCGAATTTGTAACCACCATACTCTCTTTAACGTTATTTGGTACAAAACTCTAGGTATTCGTGGAAAACTAGAGTTACACCGAATTTTATGGTGGTTATTAGGTGTAACTCTAGTTACGGAATTTATAACCACCATACTCATCTTTAGCCATACTTGGTACAACTACTCCAGGAACACCTAGGGTAACTCTAGTTACGGAATTTAATAACCACCATACCCATCTTTAGCCTTACTTGGTACAACTATTCCAGGAACACTTAGGTTTTA
>NW_013841150.1:0-394 GCF_000517525.1 Limulus polyphemus
ATACCTCTCTGAATGTTATTCCAGCATATAATTAGACTAGAACAGTAACATACCAATGTGAATGTTATTCCAGTATATAATTAGACTAGAACAATAACATACCAGTCTTAATGTTATTCCAGTATAGAATTAGACTAGAACAGTAACATACCATTGTGAATGTTATTCCGGCATATAAATAGACTAGAACAGTAACATACCAGTCTTAATGTTATTCCAGTATTGAATTAGACTAGAACAATAACATACCAGTCTTAATGTTATTCCAGTATATAATTAGACTAGAACAGTAACATACCAGTTTTACAGTTATTCCAGTACATAATTAGACTAAAACAGTAACATACCACTGTGAATGTTATTACAGTATATAATTAGACTAGAACAGTAACAT
>NW_013841151.1:0-392 GCF_000517525.1 Limulus polyphemus
AAGAAGGTATGTTCATTCTATTTTATAATGAAACAAGAAGGTATGTTTATTCTATTTTATAATGAAACAAGTAGGTATGTCCATTCTATATTATAATGAAACAAGAAGGTATGTTCATTCTATTTTATAATGAAACAAGTAGGTATGTCCATTCTATTTTATAATGAAACAAGTAGGTATGTTCATTCTATTTTACAATGAAACAAGAAGGTATGTTCATTCTATTTTATAATGAAACAAGAAGGTATGTTCATTCTATTTTATAATGAAACAAGAAGGTATGTTCATTCTATTTTATAATGAAACAAGAAGGTATGTTCATTCTATTTTATAATGAAACAAGAAGGTATGTTTATTCTATTTTATAATGAAACAAGTAGGTATGTTCATTC
>NW_013841152.1:0-394 GCF_000517525.1 Limulus polyphemus
GGGCACATAGATCTCTAGATCTCGCCCACGCTTAGCAACACCATGCCACTCAGAATTTCGATCACACGAAGAAACCATAAGTCATAACGTATTAGTGAACGACTTTACCATAACAACAGTTGGATCTACATACATTGAATATGCCATTAAAAGTCTTCAAATTGTGAAAAACCACCCAAATCTAAATATTCAACAAACACTCTTCCAACTTCTCACAGGTCATATGGACTTCCTTTAATTTGTACTAAATCAAAAACACGATACCTTATAACCTTAGTTCTTTCAAAAGGTGAACATTTCTTCTTCATTTTGTTTTGTTTCTGTCTGTCTGTGATCTATATCGGAGTTTAAGTATTATAGACCAAGGAGGGCCAGGTGCATTTGCCCTTTTTCT
>NW_013841153.1:0-612 GCF_000517525.1 Limulus polyphemus
CGTTAAATCTTGTGTTTTTTATGGATAGTACACAGTATTGCTAAATCGTGTGTCTTCTTATTGAGAGTACACAGTATTGTTAAATCTTGTGTCTTCTTATTGACAGTACGAAGTATAGTTAATCTTGTGTCTTCTTATTGACAGTGCACAGTATCGTTAAATCTTGTGTCTTTTTATTGACAGTACTTAGTATCGTTAATTAAATCTTGTGTCTTCTTATTGACAGAACACATTATTGTTAAATCTTGTGTTTTCTTACTGACAGTACACATTATCGTTGAATTTTGTGTTTTCTTATTAACAGTACACATTATTGTAAAATCTTGTGTTTTCTTACTGACAGTACATTGTATACTTAAATCTTGTGTCTTCTTATTGATAGTACACAGTATCGTTACATCTTGTGTCTTCTTATTGACAGTACATAGTATCGTTAAATCTTGTGTCTTTTTATTGATAGTACACAGTATTGTTAAATCTATTGTCTTCTTATTGACAGTACACAGTATCGTTAAATCTTGTGTCTTCTTATTGACAGTACACAGTATCGTTAAATCTCGTGTCTTCTTATTGACAGTACACAGTATCGTTAAATCTTGTGTCTTCTTATTT
>NW_013841154.1:0-393 GCF_000517525.1 Limulus polyphemus
GCGCGAAATTCAAAACAAACAAAACAAACCGTTCTGGAGACATCTTGGTTGAAACATCCACAGCTAAGCACATTGAATTTCTCTTGAATTAAAAGGCTATTGGGGATATACCCATTGAGGTTACTCCCCACACTTCCTTGAACTCCTCACGAGCAGTTATTGTTGAGAGGGACATGAAGTCTATCCCAGAGTCGAAGATCCTTGCTAGTTTCTCCAGCCAAGGAGTTTCAGCAGATCTCCACTCGTCAAGATGGAATTATGGTACCGACCTCAGTTTTGATTTTGACGTTTTCATCACCACGTCCACCTGCCGCCGTTAAGGCAGGTTATTTGAACTGTAGGGTATGGCCCTATATTCCTAACTCTCTCTGATGTTTTCAGTGTCAGTGGTTC
>NW_013841155.1:0-432 GCF_000517525.1 Limulus polyphemus
GGTGTGCTTGCTTCACTTGTATCTTAAGTTGTGGACTGTCCAAGGCATCTACGAACTGACCCCTCAGCAACAACTTGAGGAGATCGGGTAGTGCAGTTAGGTAGGCCTTGTTTGCCATGCTCTCCAAGTCCTGTGCCAGCTCTTGCAGGCTCTCCCCTTTAGCACGGACTCTCGTCCTGAACCTGGCCCTGTAGACTTCTGACTGGTTTTGGGTTCCGTACCTGAGTTCTAGAGCCGAAACCAGTGTTCTATAGTTGTGCCTGTCGTCTGCTGACAACTGTCCAAGTATTTCCAGTGGTTGTATCTTCAAGCTCGTTGCCAGATATACTGCTTTCTGCTCCTCTGTCCATCCATTCATCTCTGCCAGTAACTCAAACTGTGCTCTATATGCTTCCCACGGTGCTTTCCCATAGTATTCCTGTGGCTTCCTTC
>NW_013841156.1:0-394 GCF_000517525.1 Limulus polyphemus
GTTTAATATCTATAAACATTATGATGAATAGAGGACTACAGATACTGGATGTAGTTTAATCTATAAACATTACGTGTAATAAAGGACTACAGATACTGGATGTAGTTTAATCTCTGTAAACATTATGTGTAATAAAGGACTACAGATACTGGATGTAGTTTAATCTATAAACATTACGTGTAATAGAGGACTACAGATACTGGATGTAGTTTAATCTATAAACATTATGATGAATAAAGGACTACAGATACTGGATGTAGTTTAATCTCTGTAAACATTACGTGTAATAAAGGACTACAGATACTGTATGAAGTTTAATCTATAAACATTACGTGTAATAAAGGACTACAGATACTGGATGTAGTTTAATCTCTAGTAAACATTACGTAGTAAT
>NW_013841157.1:0-1299 GCF_000517525.1 Limulus polyphemus
AAATATAAAATCTCGCTTTATCATACGATAAAACTAGAAAAATGTTTAAAACATTAATTAGCGTAAAGAACCTGAAAGCGTTATAAACAATTGAAGAATTAAATAAGTATAGAAAACTTTCAAAGCGACATGGAAAATGCATTAATAGAGGGTTATATCAAAGAAACGCACATATATAAACGATGAATAACTCAAGAGATATGCGATTCAAAATTTCCAAAATTAGAAATAAAGAGAAGGGACAGACAAAACACGTAGAACAAACCCTAATTATAAGAAAATGATAGTTTGCTCTAGCAAACACTCTAAACCATACAGACATCACGTAACTCGATATTTATATAAATAAACGACGCAAAAAGAGATTTTACTGAAAATTGGGCATCACAGATAGATAGAGATATCACGTTACAAGAAAGTAAGCTAAGAATAACACCCAAAGAAATGAATACGACTAGAAAAATGATTAAAACAGTAATTAACGTAAAGAAAATGGAAGAGATATAAAAATTTCAAAAATTAAAAAAGTATAGAAAAATGATTAAAGCAGTAATTAACGTAAAGAAAATGGAAGAGATATAAAAATTTCAAAAATTAAAAAAGTATAGAAACTTTTCAAAACGACTTGGAAAATGAACCAACAGTAAGTTAGATTTAGGAAACACACAAAAACGACAAAAAACTCAACAGAACGAAACACATGCGATTCAAAATTTGAAAATGAAATGTACTTCTGACAAACACGTAGAACGCACGATTGTTTGCAAAGATAATTAACCTTGTCCCTATTCAATTTTCAACTATTCTACATTCAAGAACAAGAGTTTAGTTATAAAAACTGCAATAATGCAGTTCCTAACGTTCTATTACAAATAACCCTATAATCGTTCTTCGGAAGTTTATAATAGTCAGGTAAGCACCATAACTACTGAACAATATTTATATAAGCTATTTAGAACAACACGAATTTTATAATATGCATTCGTTCTATGTGTTTTATCTCTACCTTCTCTAGCTTAGCAAAGCATCGTTTGTGTCCTACTTTACAGTCATGTGGAAATAACGTGAACCAATACATATAACGAAAACCTGGCAAAATATGATTTAACTGTGAGTATCACTAAAAACAATAGATATAAAATCTCGCTTTATCATACGATAAAACTAGAAAAATATTTAAAACATTAATTATCGTAAAGAACCTGAAAGCGATATAAACAATTGAAGAATTAAATAAGTATAGAAAACTTTCAAAGCGACATGGAAAATGCATTAAAAGAGGGTTATATCAAAGAAACG
>NW_013841158.1:0-396 GCF_000517525.1 Limulus polyphemus
TTTTTCTCCGTCATTGAGAGATAACTGAACTTCAAAGTATTTGTTCTTAATTTTTCCTCCATCTATTGAGAGATAATTAAACTTCCAAGTATTTTTTCTTAATTTTCTTCTCCATCTATTGAGAGATAATTAAACTTCCAAGTATTTTTGTCTTAATTTTTTCTCCATCTATTGAGAGATAACTGAACTTCCAAGTATTTTTCTCCGTCTATTGAGAGACAACTGAACATCCAAGTATTTTTCCTTATTATTTGTTTCTTTATCTATTGAGAGATAACTGAACTTCCATGTATTTTTTCTTAATTTATTTCTCCATCCATTGAGAGATAAATAAACTTCCATGTATTTTTCGTAATTTTTTCTCCATCTATTGAGAGATAACTGAACTTCCAAGTA
>NW_013841159.1:0-392 GCF_000517525.1 Limulus polyphemus
ACTTTCCCATCTGTAGTTTCCCATCTCAGGACAAGAATTCCATCTTCAAGCTTTAACTGGTCCCATTGTGCCCAATAGTGCTTTGTCACAGGGCTTAGACTAGACACCTTCTCACAAGCAGGCCGCAAAACACTTGCCTTTAGAAAATCAATCATTGGCTTCAAATCTTGGTCTTTCTCCTGTTCTGCTTTGATATCTATATTTGGTTCCACTTCACCATCATCAACTCTTTCAGTCTGCTTGACTTTAGCTTGATGGCACCTAATTAGTTCAACCTCTTCTTTAACAGTTACCGGAACTTGGCCTTTGTTATTCCCAAATGTCATTTTATCAAAATCAATTGCAAACTTCCTTGGTAGTAGATAGTCCAATCCTAATATTCATTGGTCTTC
>NW_013841160.1:0-393 GCF_000517525.1 Limulus polyphemus
CGCAACACCGCCCCTTCCTTAGTATCGTTCGTCCCGAACAATAACCACATACAATAAACCAATAATAATCAACAATAACTTAATAAAATGTACAGAATTACAAACACAAAATTACAATTCAACAAAGTCTCTTAATTTTACGGGATGTATCTTCTTCCATACTGGTCTCCGTCTCGTTGGCTTCTGCTTCATGTGGAGTTCATCTGCTTCATCAGTAAATGTCCTATCATCGGTATCAGTCACATCAGTGGTAGTAACTTCACCAAGAGCTTCACCGTTTCCCTTCTCAAAACTGAGTAGAGTTTCTTCTTCGATGGTGGCTTCTTCAGGTGGCACATCTTCAGCAGCGTCATTTGTTCTATTATCCACTTTGTCCCAACTGAAATGTCCTGG
>NW_013841161.1:0-283 GCF_000517525.1 Limulus polyphemus
GTTAAATCTTGTGTCTACTTATTGACAGTACACAGTATCGTTAACTCTTGTGTCTTCTTATTGACAGTATACAGTATCGTTAAATCTTGTGTCTTCTTATTGAGAGTACACAATATTGTTAAATCTTGTGTCTTCTTATTGAAAGTACACAGTATCGTTAAATCTTTTTTCTTCTTATTGACAGTACACAGTATCGTTAAATCTTGTGTCTTCTTATTGACAATACACAGTATCGTTAAATCTTGTGTCTTCTTATTGACAGTACACAGTATCGTTAAATCTT
>NW_013841162.1:0-389 GCF_000517525.1 Limulus polyphemus
CATGTTTATCATAACTGTAACAATTTTACCTTAACAACACAAATTATGGATAAACAATAGAGATTATACATAAAATAATTTTAGATGCCAAATGGCAACGTGTTCTGTCAGTCAAGTTTCAGTTTACAACAATCAACTTCTAATGTATTCTTTCATTTTATACTAAATACCATTAATATGACAAGAAAACTGAAAAAAAAATAACATTTGACTTGTCCTTATCCTTTAGATCAATTTTGTATTTAAAACTGACAAATATATACAAGTATGAACATTTTCTATTAATCTTACATTTAGAACAACCATACTTTAAGAATTATTGTTATACAGTGTATTATGATATTTTTTCACTTTATATATACATGTCAATATACATCTTCAAGTAATTC
>NW_013841163.1:0-390 GCF_000517525.1 Limulus polyphemus
GTGAAAAACAAACAAACAAACAAAAAACCTGGGAACCTGGAACATTTAAAAAACAACAACAAAATGTTTATATTCATTATTTTATAGTGCTCTGCACTTTGAGACCGTGGGTACACAATACGGATGACGGTCAAATCCCATTATTCGTTTATGACAGGAGTAGCCCGAAAGATGGCAGTGGATGCTTATAATTAGCTGTCGTCCCTCTAAGTCTATCAGTTCAAAGTTGGAAGGAAAAAAAGCTTCTAATAGATTGACCTATGTACTACGAGTTTAAGTACCAGAACTGCAATTGGACTAAATACACATGAGCATACCACACAATGCACTTTTTTTTCACTAGGTAACTATTTTGCCGAAAGAACACAAAAATTATCACTCAGCATACAA
>NW_013841164.1:0-395 GCF_000517525.1 Limulus polyphemus
GTTTAGAAAAAGCTATTTTCAGTTTGACAGTTAAAAGCAATGATACTGCTCCACTTCGAGTCCTAGAACACATTAAAGCAGGATATTAGCTTTTTTTTTTATTCACGATATTTGTATCTCAGTTGAAGCGCTATTCTCAATTTCTATTCTGATTAACTTCAAGATAAACTTCCAGGTGAAAATGTCAAACGTATAATCCATCCGCTAGGGGCTGATATATATATTTTTTATTAAACTGTTTTATTCAGTAATTATTTAAAGATCTCCACCCAGTTAAGTAAAGGGCATAAATCAGTTACTTAGAATATGAAATTTGAAAACTTAAAAGCCGTTAGTGTGATTTTTTCTGTATTTTTATAGTTTTGTTATACACGTATTTATCCATATAAAAATAC
>NW_013841165.1:0-393 GCF_000517525.1 Limulus polyphemus
GGACACCGTGGACGACTCAGGTATAGATTATAAACGGTGATTGTTAGTAGAACATTGTTAACGTTATACTGTTGTCTTCTGTTGGCCAACTTTACCCACCGTGGACGACTCAGGTATAGATTATAAACGTGGATTGTTAGTAGAACATTGTTAACGTTATACTGTTGTATTCTGCTGGCCAACTTTACCCACCGTGGACGACTCAGGTATAGATTATAAACGGTGATTGTTAGTAGAACATTGTTAACGTTATACTGTTGTATTCTGTTGGTCAACTTTACCCACCGTGGACGACTCAGGTATAGATTATAAACGCTGATTGTTAGTAGAACATTGTTAACGTTATACTGTTGTCTTCTGTTGGCCAACTTTACCCACCGTGGACGACTCAAG
>NW_013841166.1:0-393 GCF_000517525.1 Limulus polyphemus
GTAACAGTCACATCAGTGGTAGTAACTTCATCAAGAGCTTCACCGTTTCCCTTCTCAAAACTGAGTAGAGTTTCTTCTTCGACAGTGGCTTTTTCAGGAAACACTTCTTCAACAGCGTCATTTGTTCCTTTGTTCACTTCATCCCAACTGAAATGTCCCGGACCGTGATAACACCAAAGCCTGTTGGCATGCACCACTTTTGGCTTACCTCGCTGACCACATTTTATCCGGAAAGTCACGTCTGAGAGACGATCCACTATGTCATATGGGCCTTCCCATGGAGAAGACAATTTAGGAGACTTCCCCCATGGTCTTTCTGGGATTATACAATTACACCTTGTCTCCTGGTTCAAAGCTGACTTCAGTATATCTCTTATCATAAGATAACTTCAT
>NW_013841167.1:0-392 GCF_000517525.1 Limulus polyphemus
ACAGTATTGTTAAATCATTTGTCTTCTTATTGAGAGTACACAGTATTTTTAAATCTCGTGTCTTCTTATTGATAGTACGCAGTATTGTTAAATCTTGTGTCTTCTTATTGATATTACAAAGTATTGTTAATTCTTGTGTTTTCTTATTGACAGTACGCAGTATTGTTAAATCTTGTGTTTTCTTGTTGACAGTACACAGTATTGTTAAAGTCTTGTGTCTTCTTATCGACAGTACACAGTATTGTTAAATCTTGCGTCTTCTTATCGACAGTACACAGTATTGTTAAATCTTGCGTTTTCTTATCGACAGTACACAGTATTGTTGAGTCTTGTGTTTTCTTATTGACAGTACACAGTATTGTTAAATCTTGTGTATTTTTATTGACAGAAAA
>NW_013841168.1:0-393 GCF_000517525.1 Limulus polyphemus
AGTCGTTGTGAATTCTAAGAGAGAAGCAAAAAGTGTGCTGGGGATGTGCATTAACTTGTTGGGGTCCTTAATGTAGAGATCGAGTGTAATATTGCAAGCTTTATTGGCGGGGACTTCGGTGAAGAGTGACACGACATCAAAACTAGCCAGTATGGCTTTCGAATTTAGTTGGTCTAGTGTATATTTGAAATTGACGGCATATTTAACAAATGAACCTGCAGATGTTACATATGGTATGAGAGCCCAGGCTATGTATTTGCCAAGACTGTAGTTGAAGGAACCGTAAGTGGAGAGTATAGGTCGTAGGGGGCAGTCCTGTTTGTGTGTTTTAGGAATGCCATAGAGTTGTGGTGTGCGTGAATCAGTTTTAAGTAGATAAAAATAAAGATCGTC
>NW_013841169.1:0-393 GCF_000517525.1 Limulus polyphemus
GGCTAAACGTAATAATACAATAACCATTCATGGCTAAACGTAATAATACAAGAACCATTCATAGTCATACGTAATAATACAAGAACCATTCATAGTCATACGTAATAATACAAGAATCATTCATAGCTATACGTAATAATACAAGAACCACTCATGGCTATACGTAATACTACAAGAACCATTGATGGCTATGCGTAATAATACAAGAACCATTGATGGCTATACGTAATAATACAAGAACCATTGATGGCTATACGTAATAATACAAGAGCCATTTACAAAATTTACCGTTAATTCTTCCGTGCCATAAAGATACTACAATCATTCTGGATCAGCGAACAAATGACGCTATAATTCATTTAAGTACAGCACGCAGAGCGGCTGAATTTTACA
>NW_013841170.1:0-391 GCF_000517525.1 Limulus polyphemus
ACACAGTGGGCTATCTGTGCTCTGCCCACCACAGTTATCGAAACCAGGTTTTTAGCGTTGTAAGTCTGCGGACATACCGCTTTGCCACTGGGGGGCACCGAAGAGTAACTTGTGATGCTATGAACCGATTGAATAAAAATGTTTTGAAAAAATAAAGAACCCGACTTTTTATATAGATATATATATATTCATCTTGAAATTAAGCCACCTTGAATTACATTTTATATATATAAATACATATACATACAAACCTTAATAATAAGTAAATATAGACCCACATCAGAAATGATTTCATTCTATTTAAATGAATAAAAAGGATACAAAAGAAATTGTACAATATTACCATTAGTATTTAGTGGATCTGCTTTTATAATATCTAAGGCAAAAACAA
>NW_013841171.1:0-389 GCF_000517525.1 Limulus polyphemus
AATAGACACACTAAGGTTGTATTTATAACCAAGTTCTAAATACAGTGAGGTTCCAACTATAATATTTATTGTTTATCTATTATTGGCTGGTAATTCCTGTTTCACCCTATACATAAGCTTTATAAAAGGAACACCAAATGTCTGTAAGAAAACTAACTTCAAGGGATAATTATAACAATGTTTAGAATAGAATTATGATTTTTTTTAAATTACTATTAGTTAATAATACTTATAAAAGCGGATACTCCGTTTGAAACCGTCACCTCAGTGAATTTGGTTAACGCCATCGCTTTGGTTTTTAATTGTCACGTAATAAAAAAGAAGAAAGAAGACAAAAAAAATTCAAACTTTTTCCTATGATACTTAGAGCCATTCCCAGAACTTGTGAC
>NW_013841172.1:0-391 GCF_000517525.1 Limulus polyphemus
TAATAACTAATAACTGATTTTCTACAAGCAAGTGTTTTGTGCCCTGCTTGGGAGAAGGTGTCTAGCTTAAGCCCTGTAACAAAGAACTATCGGGCAAAATGGGACGAGTTGAAACTTGAAGATGGTAGTCTTGTCCGAAGATGGGAAACTGCAGATGGGAAAGTGACTAACTGGCAAGCAGTTATACCGAAAAAGTTAGGGGAAGCTGTGCTGTGTCAATCCCATGATAGTTTAACAGGAGGACATCTCGAGGTTAAGAAGACATTGAGTCTACGACATAGATTTTACTGGATAGGTATGAGGCAAGATGTGGAAGAATGGTGCAGGACCTGCAGTTCATGTGCGAAAAGAGGACCAAAGCACAAGAGACATGACCCCAATGAAGTTATAT
>NW_013841173.1:0-393 GCF_000517525.1 Limulus polyphemus
CAAATGGAAAAAATCAGTAAATTTAAAAGCGAATTAGATACATTAAGAGACGATTTATTGTCTATTACACAAGGAGGATACATTGACCATCGACTTAATCAGCCCCAGACAATGGCAAGCCCCTTACAGGGCCCGCAACTAAACCCTAATGCAGACATATTCAGTCCCGTTAGAAGTCACATCCCAGATATGAATGTCAGTAATAGGAGTGATCCAGTGCGAAGGAAGCCACAGGAATTCTATGGGAAGGCACCGTGGGAAGCATATAGAGCACAGTTTGAGTTACTGGCAGAGATGAATGGATGGACAGAGGAACAGAAAGCTGTATATCTGGCAACGAGCTTGAAGGGACAACCACTGGAAATACTTGGACAGTTGACAGCAGCGGAGAGA
>NW_013841174.1:0-392 GCF_000517525.1 Limulus polyphemus
CATCCAATGCCATACCCAATTCAGCCAGTAATACCTGGATACGAAGGCCAAATGGAGGAATAGCAGATCGTCTGTTCTGAAAGAGCATTGCCCACAGAGGAAGAAAAACACAATCCCAGGTGGGATGTCGTGGTAAGGATCGAAGCTTAGTAGCATATTGTAAAGAAAGTTGCAAATGACAGAGGTGAAGAAAAGGTTTGTCGGACTCAGTGTACAAACTCTGGACTGGAGAAGTGTGAAAAGCACCGGTGCAGAGCCGAAGCCCCAGATGGTGAATGGGGTCCAGCATCTTCAAGGCCGAGGTCCTGGCAGAACCATAGACCAAAGACCCATAGTCCAGTTTGGATTCGAATCAGAGCATGATAAATCCTGAGCATAGATCACGATCTGCT
>NW_013841175.1:0-392 GCF_000517525.1 Limulus polyphemus
GCTTCGTAACCTCTAGTGATGTATCACCTCACTTATATTTAAATTTCTAACAATAAATATGTTATGAACAAAAGTAAGCAGTTTATCGTCTAACAATAAATATTTCACGAACAAAAGTAAGCAATTTATCGCCTAACAATAAGTATGTCATGAAAAAAAGTAAGCAATTTATCGTTTAACAATAAGTATGTCATGAACACAAGTAAACAATTTATCGCCTAACAATAAATATACCCTAATGAAAAAAAATAAATTTTAAGTACGTTAGAAACCAGCAGTTTATTGTTTAACTCTAAATACATCACGAACAAGAGTAAGCAATTTATTGTTTAACTCTAAGTACATCACTAACAAGAGTAAGTCATTTATTGTTTAACTCTTAGTACATCACG
>NW_013841176.1:0-572 GCF_000517525.1 Limulus polyphemus
TAGAACTAAAAAACTGGAAAGAACATAACGACGCAAGTTACAGTATATTGAAAATATGAAAAACATCATTACTCGGTGGTTACTCTCTCTGTCAGTTTTAATCTTGAAAGTATATATATATACATATTAAGTTCAAAGTCTAAATTATTGTTTAATACGGAAGAATTAAAAATTATTCCAATTGTCTTCATTTGTGTTCATTGGTTGTGTTTGATGATACAAATACCGAACTTTGCGACTGATGAGTACACCCCATGTAGTTCATATAATACACTTCCAAACTTATATATGCTATAATATTTAGTTTACGTATTTAAAAGGCAAGTCACGCAATAAATGACCAAATCCTTTCACAGTGGTTTCCCACCAAGAAAGGCCTCGTGACAGGAATAGTGGCTTCAGGTTTAGCTGTAACTCCTCTCTTTATGAATAGTGTACAGACATTCTTTGTGAATCCTAGTAATCTCCAACCTGCTTCTGATGGGTAAGTTACAAATTTCTGTAAACTCATGTGATGCTTCTTGAAGTAAAACATAGATTACTAGTTTCAACTGTCAAGCACCTTATCTTAA
>NW_013841177.1:0-393 GCF_000517525.1 Limulus polyphemus
GAATTAAATAATGCACCAAAGAATATAGACTAATAACATGCCAAAAGTACACAAATTCCCTTAACTCTTAAAATTTTCCTGACTTTCTAACTATAACTACAAGAGCCGTTACAAATTCACTCAAACTAGTCATTAATGTTCCCATAGGAACGTTGCTTGTACTCTGAATGAAATTGACATTTAACAGTTCAGAACATAACGTTAAACAATATATAATTTGATAAATGAAAACCTTGACTTTCTATTGGTTATAGGTAATATATAATGAAACGTAAGAGAAAACTATAAACGAATTGTGAAAGAGAGGACATGACAGGTGGGTGTGGCAGGAGGGATTTGAATTTCTATTAGATAGCTCTGTAACCAAACAAAATTAAAGGCTATAAATATTAT
>NW_013841178.1:0-393 GCF_000517525.1 Limulus polyphemus
AGTACACAGTATCGTTAAATCTTGTGTCTTCTTATTGACAGTACACAGTATCGTTAAATCTCGTGTCTTTTTATTGATAGTACACAGTATTGCTAAATCATGTGTCTTCTTATTGACAGTACACAGTATCGTTAAATCTTGTGTTTTCTTATTGACAGTACACATTATCATTAAATCTTGTGTCTTCTTATTGACAGTACACAGTATCGTTGAATAATGTGTCTTTTTATTGACAGTACACAGTATCGTTAAATCTTGTGTCTTTTTATTGATAGTACACAGTATTGCTAAATCGTGTGTCTTCTTATTGATAGTACACTGTATCGTTAAATCTTGTGTCTTATTATTGACAGAACACAGTATTGTTAAATCGTGTGTTTTCTTATTGACAGT
>NW_013841179.1:0-393 GCF_000517525.1 Limulus polyphemus
CATATCGTTGAATAATAACCTGGACTGATAGAAAACGTTGATGGAAGATTACTTCTTGTTGAATAATAACCTGGACGGATAGAGAACGTCGATGGAGGTCAAATTATTGCTAAATACGAATCTGGATTGATAGAGAACGTTGATAGGAGTTTACTTGTTGTTGAATAATAACATGGACTAATACAGAACGTCGATGGAAGTGAAATTATTTTTCAATATGAACTTGGACTGATAGAGAACGTCGATGGAAGTTTACTTGTTGTTGAATAATAACATGGACTGCTATAGAACGTCGATGGGAGTTTACTTGTCGTTGAATAATAACATGGACTAATACTGAACGTTGATGGGAATTTACTTGTCGTTGAATAATAACCTGGACTGATAGAGAAC
>NW_013841180.1:0-393 GCF_000517525.1 Limulus polyphemus
TATCTAACAAGTGTATAGTTATGTATATATAGGATATAACAAACTTATCTAACAAGTCTATAGTTATATATATAGGATATAACAAAACTTATCTAACAAGTCTATAGTTATGAATATATACGATATAACAAACTTATCTAACAAGTGTATAGTTATGTATATATAGGATATAACAAACTCATCTAACAAGTCTATAGTTATGTATATATAGGATATAACAAACTTATCTAACAAGTCTATAGTTATGTATATATAGGATATAACAAACTTATCTAACAAGTGTATAGTTATGTATATATAGGATATAACAAACTTATCTAACAAGTCTAGTTATGTATATATAGGATATAACAAAACTTATCTAACAAGTCTATAGTTATGTATATATAGGAT
>NW_013841181.1:0-387 GCF_000517525.1 Limulus polyphemus
TACATAGCTCTAAGCCCCTAGATCTATATAATTGATATACCTTATACAGCTATGAAAAGTGAAATGTTATGCTAATAATTGGCAAGCACGAAATTGCATTAGAAAATATCTTTCCCCAATAATTTATAAAATTTGTTAAATGATAGTTCTATCATCTATGCATTTTTAATTTTTTAAGAAATATAAATTTTTGTATTTTCGCTCCAAATATAACAGGACCCCTTTCTCTAATAATTCATTTCTTTGTTTTTCACCTGTTATTATCCATTTTATTTATTTTTTTGTTTTTTTCTACTTTACTTTTTTTTAAATATATTTTTTAACGTATTACGTATGGAGAAATTAATAAAGATTTGAATTTTGTTAAGTTGAAAGATTATAAAACAC
>NW_013841182.1:0-393 GCF_000517525.1 Limulus polyphemus
ACTTGTATCTTAAGTTGTGGACTGTCCAAGGCATCTACGAACTGATCCCTCAGCAACAACTTGAGGAGATCGGGTGGTGCAGTTGGGTAGGCCTTGTGTGCCATTCTCTCCAAGTCCTGTGCCAGCTCTTGCAGGCTCTCCCCTTTAGCACGGACTCTCGTCCTGAACCTGGCCCTGTAGACTTCTGAATGGTTTTGGGTTCCATACCTGAGTTCTAGAGCCGACACAAGTGTTCTATAGCTGTGCCTGTCGTCTGCTGACAACGGTCCAAGTATTTCCAGTGGTTGTCCCTTCAAGCTTGTTGCCAGATATACAGCTTTCTGCTCCTCTGTCCATCCATTCATCTCTGCCAGTAACTCAAACTGTGCTTTATATGCTTCCCATGGTGCTTTC
>NW_013841183.1:0-391 GCF_000517525.1 Limulus polyphemus
GGTTATGGTTGTGTTTATTGTTCATTTATTATTTCCTTCTATCATTTAGTTACATTAAAATGCTAACTCACCTTCCAGCTCATCATATGTATTTTGAGTAAATATGTGTGTGTACAATGCAACTGACACCAGCTTCCCTAGCAGTGATGTACAGATACTACTAACGTAGCAGAAATGTTCTTTTTCCTGATTCCATTATTTGAAATAATACTGATATTATCAATATTTATGATATATTGTTTATTAATATTGGTGTGAAATCCTGGCCAGGCAAAAAGTGATGAACCTTATCACTCTACTAGGGTGTGTGTCATATATATATATATATATATATATATATATATAAATGGATAATGAGCTACTTTGGGCATATTAGATTTGAGAGCAAGTT
>NW_013841184.1:0-392 GCF_000517525.1 Limulus polyphemus
GGTTGATAAAGATACTCTCTGAAACAGAGTGGTTTGTTAAGGTTGTTTCTTAAATAATGGTTTGTTTGATAAATATACTCTCTAAAACAGAGTGGTTTGTTAAAGTACTTTCTTAAACGGTATGGTTGATAAATATACTCTCTAAAACAGAGTGGTTTGTTAAGGTTGTTTCTTAAATAATGGTTTGTTTGATAAATATACTCTCTAAAACATCGTGGTTTGTTAAAGTACTTTCTTAAACGGTATGGTTGATAAAGATACTTTCTGAAACAGAGTGGTTTGTTAAGGTTGTTTCTTAAATAATGGTTTGTTTGATAAATATACTCTCTAAAACATCGTGGTTTGTTAAAGTACTTTCTTAAACGGTATGGTTGATAAAGATACTCTCTGAA
>NW_013841185.1:0-391 GCF_000517525.1 Limulus polyphemus
ACCAGTCGCGTTCACTAGTAAATTCTGGCCAATCGCTGATTCACATTATGGTGTTAGAACTTTTGTTTTACAGGAGCGACATGGTAAATTCTTTTCTTTCACACTCATAGTTCTTATGGATGTGGGTACATGTTGTTTGCGACCTACGTACCGACATTCGTAGAGGCACGAAAATTCATAAATATACATACTTTTCTGTGTGGTAGGTATCGCATCTTTGTGTGTTGCAGGCAACAACTTACGTGTGGAATAAGTATCGAAACCCGGTTTCAGGTGTTGTAAGTCCGCAAACTGGGGGAGGTGGGGGCTTCCATTTATCAACGTTATAGTTTAAGATCTGTGTAAGAACTCAGCTGACAGATGTTTCCGATATAAAAGAAATATAATTTCT
>NW_013841186.1:0-391 GCF_000517525.1 Limulus polyphemus
ATGAGTTTATTCTGTAGGTTGTATTATAATGTGATCGTGCGTGAAGCCACACCTTACAAACTTTACTTACCAATACTGTGAGTTTATTCTGTACGTTGTATTATAATGTGATCGTGTGTAAAGCCACACCTTACAGACTGTACTTACCAATCTATGAGTTTATTCTGCTAGGTTGTATTATAATTTGATCGTATGTGAGGTCACACCTTACAGACAGTACTTACCAATCTATGAGTATATTTGCTAGGTTGTATTATAATGTGATCGTGTGTAAAGCCACACCTTACAGACTATACTTACCAATCTACGAGTTTATTCTGTAGGTTGTATTATAATGTCATCGTGTGTGAGGTCACACCTTACAGACTGTACTTACCAATCTATGAGTTTA
>NW_013841187.1:0-392 GCF_000517525.1 Limulus polyphemus
AAAAACTGTGCTCCATTTGTTCTAAACAACTCTATGGTCTCGCATTAGATAAAACACCATATGTTGGACATACAAGACTATTTAGTTTAGGAGTTATTATTTAGTTTATTTATTGATATAATATTTAATTATTATTTAGTTTTCATAACAAGAGTGTTAAAAGTAATTATTTTAAAGGCGATAGACAAATTTCGTTACGTAACTGGGTAAGAGCCGTACGTTTTGTGTGAAGTTCAATTGTTGTAATTTGACGTCACTTTATTCGAACCTTCTCTATCCCTTTCTTTGCCTTAAGTGAATACTGTTACACCATAGCGTCTCGTAGTTTGTAGAAAGTTCGAGGCCTCAGTTGGGTAGAGTATATATATATATATATATATAGTAGGTGGTAC
>NW_013841188.1:0-390 GCF_000517525.1 Limulus polyphemus
CTTATTGACAGGACTCAGTATTGTTAAATCTTGTGTCTTTTTACTGACAATACTCTGTATCGTTAAATCTTGTGGCTTGTTATTGATAGTACACAGTATCATTAAATCTTATGACTTGTTATGATAGTAAACAGTATCGTTACATCTTGTGTCTTCTTATTGACAGTACACAGTATTGATAAATCATTTTTCTTCTTATAGACAGGACACAGTATTGTTATATCTTGTGTCTTCTTATTGACAGTACACAGTATTGATAAATCCTGTATCTTCTTATTGACAGGATACAATATTGTTAAATCTTGTGTCTTTCTTTTGACAGTACACAGTATTGATAAAATCTGTATCTTCTTATTGACAGGACTCAGTATTGTTAAATCTTGTGTCTTT
>NW_013841189.1:0-393 GCF_000517525.1 Limulus polyphemus
ATTGAGTCTACATGAGTTCTGTGTGAACTTAGATAAGTAGATTTAATGTTTTACTGGCTTGTAAGAAGTAACCTTTAAATAATTGAGTCTACATGAGTTCTGTGTGAACTTAGATAAGTAGATTTAATGTTTTACTGGCTTGTAAGAAGTAACCTTTGAAGAATTGAGTCTACATGAGTTCTGTGTGAACTTAGATAAGTAGATTTAATGTTTTACTGGCTTGTAAGAAGTAACCTTTGAAGAATTGAGTCTACATGAGTTCTGTGTGAACTTAGATAAGTAGATTTAATGTTTTACTGGCTTGTAAGAAGTAACCTTTGAAGAATTGAGTCTACATGAGTTCTGTGTGAACTTAGATAAGTAGATTTAATGTTTTACTGGTTTGTAGGAAGT
>NW_013841190.1:0-393 GCF_000517525.1 Limulus polyphemus
GTACAATGTCAAGCACACATAGTGTCTATGTGACAGGGAAGCTGGATGGCCAAAGCGCAACTTTATCATAGGTTCTGCATCTCAGCAAACCCTTGTGAGTATCAAGATGCTGGATTACAAAGGAGCGTCAGAAGCGATACCGAAGCTCTGTGGTGTGACAGGACATTATGCAAGACTGTGAGGACCAGTGTGGGTAACTATTGAGCTCATGGGCATGAAGAACAGACAGAAAGTATGCTTTGCGTACATTGAAGACCAATACATATTAGGATTGTACTATCTAATACCGGGGAAGTGTGTAGTTAACTTCGATAAAATGACGATTGGAAACAACAAAGGCCAAATTCCAGTAAGTGTTGCGCATCTGTTGATTTGTATGTCACAGCACTTAAG
>NW_013841191.1:0-393 GCF_000517525.1 Limulus polyphemus
AGTGTAGTCACTGAGAAATAATGATGGAGAAACAAGAGCTAGTGTAGTCACTGAGAAATAATGATGGAGAAATAAGAGCTAGTGTAGCCACTGAGAAATAATGATGGAGAAACAAGAGCTAGTGTAGTCACTGAGAAATAATGAAAGGGCGAGCACGTTTGGTGGGACGGGGATGCGAATGCGATGGTGGGGCGGGGAGTCGAGGGTCCTAACCATCTGGCCATGCCGGGCCTAGTTCAAACTAATATGGACTATAATTTGTTTATCACGCTTATAATCAAATTCCGAAACTCTTCTAACATATAAAACCGTTTAAAGTTACAATATATATATATATATATATATATATACATATATATTATAAGTAGTTTAGTATTAAGGTTTAAGTAGTAG
>NW_013841192.1:0-393 GCF_000517525.1 Limulus polyphemus
ATTTAACGATACTGTGTACTGTCAATAAGAAGACACAAGATTTAACGATACTGTGTACTGTCAATAAGAAGACACAAGATTTATGATATTGTGTACTGTCAATAAGAAGACACAAGATTTAACGATACTGTTTACTGTCAATAAGAAAAGACACTATTCGACGATAATGTGTACTGTCAGTAAGAAAACACAAGATTTAACAATAATGTGTCCTGTAAATAATAAGACAGAAGATTTAACGATACTGTGTACTGTCAATAAGAAGACACAAGATTTAACGATACTGTGTACTATCAATAAGGAGACACACGATTTAGCAATATTGTGTACTGTCAATAAGAAGACACAAGATTTAACGATACTGTGTACTGTCAATAAGAAGACACAAGAATT
>NW_013841193.1:0-393 GCF_000517525.1 Limulus polyphemus
GAGCGTTCGTTGCATACTTGCGTATTTACATGCAAAATTCTAGCCTTCTATTATCATTTTTGCAACTTTTGTGGTCGTTTTATGTTACTCTTTTATTCGCTTTTCTGAAAGCGTATGTGTACTGCAGTGTAAGCTTTTTGTTACTGATTGTTTCTCGATTTCTTGTTACCAGAGGGTCCTAAATTGATGATTCTTCTCCAAATTTCGGTATATAGGTACACTTTAACGTTGCTTAGTAATATGAAGAGTTTTACCTTCCTACTGTTTAGTTTTAAAGGAGTTATGGAAGGTTTTTCGTTTTGTACCAGTACTTCGTTCCATTTGGACGGATCATCTCCAAATTTGTATGAACGTTCGTTGCATCCTTGCGTATTTACATGCAAAATTCTAGCC
>NW_013841194.1:0-392 GCF_000517525.1 Limulus polyphemus
TGTGTTTTACTTAGTAAATAACAAATAATACCACAGTTACACAAACAGATTGAAATGTGTTTTACTTAGTAAATAACAAATAATACCACAGTTATACAAACAGATTGAAATGTATTATATTTAATTAATAACAAGGAATACCACAGTTACACAAACAGATTGAAATGTATTTTATTTCATTAATATCAATGAGTACCACAGTTATGCAAACAGATTGAAATGTTTTTTACTTAGTTAATATCAAGGAGTACCACAGTTATACAAACAGATTGACCACTGAAATGTGTTTTACTTAGTTAATATCAAGGTGTACCACAGTTATACAAACAGATTGAAATGTGTTTTACTTAGTTAATATCAAGGAGTACCACAGTTATGCAAACAGATTGAAA
>NW_013841195.1:0-391 GCF_000517525.1 Limulus polyphemus
AGTGCATTACTTAGTAACTATTGTTGCAGAATAATAGCAATGCATTACATAGTAACTATTGTTGCAGAATATTAGCAGTGCATTACTTAGTAACTATTGTTGCAGAATAGTAGCAGTGCATTACTTAGTAACTATTGTTGCAGAATATTAGCAGTGCATTACTTAGTAACTATTGTTGCAGAATAGTAGCAGTGCATTACTTAGTAACTATTGTTGCAGAATAGTAGCAGTACATTACTTAGTAACCATTGTTGCAGAATATTAGCAATGCATTACTTAGTAACTATTGTTGCAGAATAGTAGCAGTACATTACTTAGTAACCATTGTTGCAGAATATTAGCAATGCATTACTTACTAACTATTGTTGCAGATGGTACGAAAGACAACGGC
>NW_013841196.1:0-393 GCF_000517525.1 Limulus polyphemus
GATGATTCTTCACCAAATTTGGTATGTAGGTACACTTTAACGTTGAGTAGTAATATGCAGAGTTTTACCTTCCTACTGTTTGTTTTAAAGGAGATATGGAAGGTTTTGCGTTTTGTACCATTACGTCGTCCCATTTGGACGGATCATCTCCAAATTTAATATGAACGTTCGTTGCATACTTGCGTATTTACATGCAAAATTCTAGCCTTCTATTATCATTTTTGCGACCATCCTGGTCGTTTTATGTTACTCTTTTATTGGTTTTTCTGAAAGCGTATGTGTACTGCAGTGAAGCTTTTTCGTTACTGATTGTTTTTCGATTTCTTGTTACCAGAGGGTCCTAAATTGATGATTCTTCACCAAATTTGGTATGTAGGTACACTTTAACGTTGC
>NW_013841197.1:0-393 GCF_000517525.1 Limulus polyphemus
AACGAATAATTCAACATGTGTGAATTCTTCACACGTAGTTTACCAATAACGAATAATTCAACATGTGTGAATTCTTCACATGTAGTTTACCAATAATGAATAATTCAACATGTGTGAATTCTTCACTTGTAGTTTACTAATAATGAATAATTCAACATGTGGGAATTCTTCACCCTTAGTTTAACAATAACGAATAATTCAACATGTGTGAATTCTTCACACGTAGTTTACCAATAATGAATAATTCAACATGTGTGAATTCTTCACTTGTAGTTTACTAATAATGAATAATTCAACATGTGGGAATTCTTCACATGTAGTTTACCAATAACGAATAATTCAACATATGTGAATTCTTCACACGTAGTTTACCAATAATGAATAATTCAACAT
>NW_013841198.1:0-392 GCF_000517525.1 Limulus polyphemus
TAATATAGAGAATTAAATAATCGTCCTTTTCAGGACAAAAAGTATGTAAAGTAAATTATTGGTTATAATAACTGTCTCATTCAAATAATGTATAATATGTATGTTATAATAGTTGTCTCATTGAAATAAGAGTTTATGCGTTCTTTTCAGTACAATAATTGTTAAACTTGTGCTGAAATATGGAAACTAAAACTATAATCAGTATGTTAAATCAAAATCAGTTGTTTATTTTCTTGTTCTTTATCGCAAGAAACAAGATTTTGTCAAGAGCATAATTATATGGATAATGACAAACTAACGAAATAGTAAGATTATCGTAAGTTTGCATGTTAAATAAGCATCATTTTCAGGACTAAACTGCCTCATTCAAATAATGTATAATATGTATGTTA
>NW_013841199.1:0-393 GCF_000517525.1 Limulus polyphemus
ATTGATAAAAGAGCTTATTGTACTTCCAATACAGTTATTACATTTACATCCTAACAATGTAAAAGAGCTTATTGTCCTTCCACTACAGTTATCACATTTACATCCTAACATTGATAAAAGAGCTTATTGTACTTCCAATACAGTTATTACATTTACATCCTAACATTGATAAAAGAGCTTGTTGTCCTTCCACTACATTTATGACATTTACATCCTAACATTGATAAAAGAGCTTGTTGTCCTTCCACTACATTTATCACATTTACTAAAAAAAAAGGGACTGTATGTTGTTTTCGTTGTTTCTACCTTAAAGCTGCTACGAGTTCTTGTTGTACTTTCTCTACAATTACAATAATTTCATCTAAAAACACATCATTTCACTTCCAGTCACGA
>NW_013841200.1:0-393 GCF_000517525.1 Limulus polyphemus
AACACCAGGACAAGACAAGGCTCACCCCAAGTCAATAGAACAACAGGACAAGACAAGGTTTGCCCCAAGTCAGTAGAACACCAGGGCAAGACAAGGTTTACCCCAAGTCAGTAGAACACTAGGGCAAGACAAGGTTTACCCCAAGTCAGTAAAACACAAGGACAAGACAAGTTTTACCTCAAGTCAGTAAAACACCAGGGCAAAACAAGGTTTACCTCAAGTCAGTAGAACACCAGAACAAGACAAGGTTTAGCCAAAGTCAGTAAAACACAAGGACAAGACAAGTTTTACCTCAAGTCAGTAAAACAAGGACAAGACAAGTTTTACCTCAAGTCAGTAAACACCTAGGACAAGACAAGTTTTACCCCAAGTTCAGTAGAAGACAAGGTTTAC
>NW_013841201.1:0-391 GCF_000517525.1 Limulus polyphemus
AACGGTAAGGACGATAATCTGTGTATCAAACCATAGAACGGTAAGGACGATAATCTACGTATCAAGTCACAGAATGGTAAGGACGATAATCTACGTATCAAATCACAGAATGGTAAGGACGGTAATCTGTGTATCAAGTCACAGAATGGTAAGGCCGATAATCTGTGTATCAAACCACAGAACGGTAAGGACGATAATCTGTGTATCAAGTCACAGAATGATAAGGACGATAATCTGTGTATCAGGTACAGAATGGTAAGGACGATAATCTGTGTATCAAGTCACAGAATGGTAAGGACGATAATCTGTGTATCAAGTCATAGAACGGTAAGGACGATAATCTGTGTATCAAGTCGCAGAATGGTAAGGGCGATAATCTGTGTATCAAGTC
>NW_013841202.1:0-391 GCF_000517525.1 Limulus polyphemus
TATTATATAAGAAACAAAATTTCAAATATAAGAAATAAATATATAAATCGAATAGCACAATGTTCATAAATAATGTTAACAAAATATTTAGTACTGCTAGTGATTAGCACACCGGATTAGGGATTTGAGGATCTCGGGATACAGACGTGGTGCTACCAAACAAACTTTGAACTTTCAGCTGTGAGTGGATTATAAGGGTGACAACCAATCCTACTATTCATTCAAAGAACAGCCACTTCATTTGGCGGGCGCTGCGGACTAGTTGTCTTCCCTCTGATCCTCAGTTCGGAATTAAGGCAGATATGCCTAAGCCAAAGGGATTTCTGGCTTGGCCATGTAGGCATTGTTTGTACAGTAAGGTATTGTTCAGGTAAACAAACAATTAAGACTT
>NW_013841203.1:0-393 GCF_000517525.1 Limulus polyphemus
ATGTTAATGGGGAGTTCACAACCCCTACACCCCAATATTGCTATTATTTAGCATTTAGTATCTTTGACGTAAGTAACGTTAACTACTTTCATAGATGGCGCCACGTCCATACAAACACACACACACACACAAAATACCCAATTCAATGACCGTCAATTAATTAATCACGTGAAGACAAAGTGAACACGAATAAGTTAGTTCCACAGTGTTTCACTATGACCTCAAAGAGGTCGCACGTTGCTTTCCAACTCGACAGTAATTGTAAGTAAATGGTATATATATCTCTTTATATATAAGTAGTGTTACTTTGTAGTTTCTGAAATAGTCAACTTTGTGAAGTGCACAGACAAACTACGCCCCTACCTAATTGTGTCAAGATGCCCAAACGAGTTT
>NW_013841204.1:0-393 GCF_000517525.1 Limulus polyphemus
AACTGCAGATGATTTTTACCATACTCTCGTTAATTTATCCATTTTGGATTCAAGATGAATGTGGGAAAAGTATGTACATAACTTTCTCCGAGTTTTCCAAATTTCTGGCTTTATATATATATATAAAATTATTTAGAGTTATAGAGACGATAGACAATATGCTATATTCAAGGTGATAAAGGATGGAAATATATGTCATTGAAAACACAAAATAAAAATACCCCGGTGGGTCAGCGGTAAGACTACGGATATATATATACACCTAGAAAAAAGTTAAGCACCCCCAAATATTTTTCAGGATTGCTTATTGAAAATAAGGTTTAATTTTCATGATGTTGAGCAATGTTCATAATTTCAAACATAATTAAAAGGATGTGAGCGTTCAGGTGTGAC
>NW_013841205.1:0-395 GCF_000517525.1 Limulus polyphemus
AACAACAACACCATATCACTGAAATGCTTAAATCTTTTTTTATCTATGCTCATTTTCACAAAAGCTGGGTTCACTTAAGCTTCTTGATAACTATTTGTTTGCTTGAGCACAAAACTGCACAATGGAATATCTGTGAAAACTGCAGAGATTGAACTACGAATTTTAGCGTAATTAACTTTTTAAGTTTACCACTGAGCCATCAGAGAGCGTTACGAATTAAATCTAAGTGCTTAATTTTATTAATTCATCGATGACATTCTGATTTAACGCAGCTTTTATTAATGAATTCCACAGGGTTTTTTTTTCTTATACCTAGGAACAAATTTTTTGTTATATATTTAACCATTTCACGTATCGTATATCCTTATCAAAATAATTCAATAGTTCACAAAATA
>NW_013841206.1:0-390 GCF_000517525.1 Limulus polyphemus
GATAAAGGGTAATTTTTTTGACCACTTGTGTATGTATGATAAATCGTAATTTTTTGACCACTTGTGTATGTATGATAAATCGTAATTTTTTTGCCACTTGTGTATGTGTGATAAATGGTAATTTTTTACCACTTGTGTATGTACAAGTGGTAATTTTTTGACCACTTGTGTATGTGTGATAAATGGTAATTTTTTGACCACTTGTGTATGTATGATAAATGGTAATTTTGATCACTTGTGTATGTATGATAAATGGTAATATTTGATCACTTGTGTATGTATAAGTGGTAATTTTTGTCCACTTGTGTATGTATGATAAATGGTAATTTTTTGATCACTTGTGTACGTGTGATAAATGGTAATTTTTTGATCACTTGTGTACGTGTGATA
>NW_013841207.1:0-393 GCF_000517525.1 Limulus polyphemus
GATGTGTTTGTCGTGACTGACCAAAGTATGTATAGCTAAGGTAGCTCCTGACTGAAATTTCTGTGAATTGACTAACAGAATTCAATGTGGTTGGATGTTTTTTATTACCTATAAATTTCTCTGTAACTGCAACTGGCTTTTTTATCAGGCTGCATGCATGCAGGGGTACTGTTCTCTCTCACAGTAGCAGTAACACAGGGGTGCTGTTCGTTCTCACAGTAGCAGTGACACAAGGGTGCTGTTCGTTCTTACAGTAGCAGTAACACAGGGGTGCTGTTCGTTCTTACAGTAGCAATGACACAATGTTGCTGTTCGTTCTCACAGTAGCAGTGACACAGGGGTGCTGTTCGTTCTTACAGTAGCAGTAACACAGGGGGCGCTGTTCGTTCTCAC
>NW_013841208.1:0-393 GCF_000517525.1 Limulus polyphemus
ATGACCTTATGATGTATTGTACATTAACATGCTGTTGTAATTATAACTGTATTTCATATAACAAGTGAATACACGGGGTTTTTATGACATTATAAGGTATTGTACAATAACATGATGTTGTAATTATAATAGTATTTTATATAACAAGTGAATACACGGGGTCTTTATGACATTATGATGTAATCTACAAGGCATGCTGTTTTAATTATAACTGTATTTTATATAACAAGTGAATACACGGGGTTTTTATGACCTTATGAAGTATTATACAATGACATGTTGTTGTAATAATAACTATTTTATAGAACAAGTGAATACACGGGGTCTTTATGACCTTATGAAGTATTGTACAATGACATGATGTTGTAATTATAATAGTATTTTATATAACAA
>NW_013841209.1:0-393 GCF_000517525.1 Limulus polyphemus
TACAGTTGCAGCTTCCTGATTTGGTATTGCATATGCCTCTGGCCACTTAGTGAAATAATCCATCACCACACAAATGTACTTGTTTCCAGCACGAGTTTGGGGCAGAGGACCAGCAATGTCGACGGCTACTCTTTCCATTGGTGCACCAACTTGGTATAACTTCATTGGAGCACGTCCCTTATGCTTGGGTCCCCTTTTAGCACAACATGAACTGCATGTTCTGCACCATTCTTCCACATCTTGTCTCATACCTATCCAGTAAAATCTGTGTCGTAGGTGACTCAATGTTTTCTTAACTCCGAGATGTCCTCCTGTTACAGTATCATGGGATTGACGCAGCACAACTTCCTGTAACTTCCTCGGTATAACCGCTTGCCAGGTCGTCACTTTCCC
>NW_013841210.1:0-476 GCF_000517525.1 Limulus polyphemus
ATCTTCTTATTGACAGGACACAGTATTGTTAAATCTTGTGTCTTCTTATTGACAGTACACATTATTAATAAAAAGATACAGGACTTATTGACAGGACACATTATTGTTAAATCTTGTGGCTTGTTATTGATAGTACACAGTATCGTTAAATCTTATGTCTTCTTATTGACAGTACACAGTATTGATAAATCCTTTATCTTCTTATTGACAGGACTCAGTGTTGTTAAATCATGTGTCTTTTTATTGACAGTACACAGTATCGTTAAATCTTTTGGCTAGTTATTCATGGTACACAGTATCATTAAATCTTATGACTTGTTATGATAGTACACAGTATCGTTAAATCTTGTATCTTTTTATTGAAAAGACTCAGTATTGTTAAATCTTGTGTCTTCTTATTGACATTACATAGTATTGTTAAATGTTTTGTCTTCTTATTGACAGTACACAGTATTGATAAATCCTGTATCTTCTTA
>NW_013841211.1:0-392 GCF_000517525.1 Limulus polyphemus
TACTAAAGTAAATAGTAGTCTACTAAATAGTATAGAACTATCACTTCATTTTATGTACTGAACTAAATAAATGTCTATTAAATAGTACAGAACTATCAATTTATTTTATGTACGAAATTAAACAAAATAATAGTCTACTAAATAGTATAGAACTATCAATTTATTTTATGTACGAAATTGAACAAAATAATAGTCTACTAAATAGTATAGAACTATCAATTCTTTTTATGAACTGAACTAAATAATAGTCTACTAAATAGTATAGAATTATCAATTCATTTTATGAACTGAACTAAATAATAGTCTACCTAATAGTATAGAACTAACAATTCATTTTCTCTACTGAACTAATTAATAGTATAGAACTATCACTTCATTTCATGTACTGAAAT
>NW_013841212.1:0-394 GCF_000517525.1 Limulus polyphemus
GACTTAAATAAGCATTTTTTTGGAGAGATTTCGGATCTTGACAGAATTGAGAGTGATATTCTTCTGTTCCAGATCTGTTTGATTGTAACCTTGATGACGTGCCAATCGAACTATAGTTGGAGCTCATTTATTTGCAAGCAAATGACTTGTTGAAAGAGAAGCAAAGAGAAGGAAAACTTGTTGAATTTTATCGCTGCTTACCTGATGATGAGTTTTCAAAGTTGAAAAAATTTGCCTCTGGTATGGCATCAGTGTTTGGAACAACTTATATCTGTGAGCAAACATTTTCAAAAATGAAGTACGTGAAGTTAGCACATCGAACGAGGTTGACCGATGAACATTGAAAGCAATTCTCTTGGTTGGATGCAGCAATTCCAAAGCAAATATTGATGAT
>NW_013841213.1:0-389 GCF_000517525.1 Limulus polyphemus
TTCTTCTTTAAAAACAAGCACTTGGTTGTTCTATAAAATAAAAACAAGCACTTAGTCGTTCTATAAAATAAAAACAAGCACTTGGTCGTTCTATAAAATAAACACAGGCACTTGGTTCTTCTTTAAAAACAAGCACTTGGTTGTTCTATAAAATAAAAACAAGCACTTAGTCGTTCTATAAAATAAAAACAAGCACTTAGTCGTTCTATAAAATAAACACAAGCACTTGGTCGTTCTATAAAATAAACACAGGCACTTGGTTCTTCTTTAAAAACAAGCACTTGGTTGTTCTATAAAATAAAAACAAGCACTTAGTCGTTCTATAAAATAAAAACAAGCACTTGGTCGTTCTATAAAATAAACACAGGCACTTGGTTCTTCTTTAAAAA
>NW_013841214.1:0-490 GCF_000517525.1 Limulus polyphemus
GCAGATCTTTAGAATCCAGTGGAACAACCGTTACGTGTGACATACATATCGTGGGTTATTTAGACATTGCGTGTAAGGCAGATCTTTAGAATCCAGTGGAACAACCGTTACGTGTGACATACATATCGTGGGTTTAAGAAAATAATTCCGTTCACGAACTCGTGTTTGCGAAGACGAAGAAATCGAGTTGCTTAAAATACACAAACACTTGTATATCAGAGATTATGGGCGTTGCATCCAGGAGACCAGAATGTCCATGGTACACTCAAATTTTTTTTAACAGGGTTTGGACTGAATATGGTACGATTAAACAATATAAAGAAATATAAAAAAAAAGACTTTAATGTGACAAGAGGCCCTGGTTTTTCATTATAATATAATGCTACAACAGCAGAATGAAAACCAGTAGCATTATATTATGCTGTTGTTGTTGTAGCATTATATTATAATGAAAACCAATGAAAACCAGCTGCTAAATAATATAATGCTA
>NW_013841215.1:0-392 GCF_000517525.1 Limulus polyphemus
ATAATGTGACAACCGCCACGTAATATATAATGTGACAGCCGCCACGTAATATATAATGTGACAGCCGCCACGTAATATATAATGTGACAGCCGCCACGTAATATATAATGAGACAGCCGCCACGTAATGTATAATGTGACAGCTGCCACGTAATATATAATGGGACAGCCACAACGTGGTAAATAATGGGACAGCCACAACGTAATATATAATGGACAGCCGCCACGTAATATATAATGTGACAGCCGCCACGTAATATATAATGTGACAACCGCCACGTAATATATAATGTGACAGCCGCCACGTAATATATAATGTGACAGCCGCCACGTAATGTATAATGAGACAGCCGCCACCTAATGTATAATGTGACAGCCGCCACGACAGGATTT
>NW_013841216.1:0-393 GCF_000517525.1 Limulus polyphemus
CAATCTTCTGATAAATACGTGTGATAACCTAGACATTATTCATGGTACTCACTAAACACCAGTTACAAGTGTCAGTTAATAATCTTCTGATAAATACGTGTGATAATCTAGACGTTATTCATGGTACTCACTAAACACCAGTTACAAGTGTCAGTTGACAATCTTCTGATAAATACGTGTGATAACCTAGACGTTATTCGTGGTACTCACTAAACACCAGTTACAAGTGTCAGTTGATAATCTTATGATAAATACGTGTGATAATCTAGACGTTACTCATGGTACTCACTGAACACCAGTTACAAGTGTCAGTTGACAATCTTTTGATAAATACGTGTGATAATCTAGACGTTATTCATGGTACTCACTAAACACCAGTTACAAGTGTCAGTT
>NW_013841217.1:0-393 GCF_000517525.1 Limulus polyphemus
TTTAACGATACTGTGTACTGTCAATAAGAAACACAAGATTTAACGATACTGTGTACTGTCAATAAGAAGACACAAGATTTAACGATACTGTGCACTGTCAATAAGAAGACACAAGATATAACGATACTGTGTACTGTCAACAAGAAGACACAAGATTTAACGATACTGTGTACTGTCAATAAGAAGACACATGATTTAACGATACTGTGTACTGTCAATAAGAAGACACAAGATTTAACGATACTGTGTACTGTCAATAAGAAGACACAAGATTTAACAATGCTGTGTACTGTCAATAAGAAGACACAAGATATAACGATACTGTGTACAGTCAATAAGAAGACACAAGATTTAACGATACTGTGTACTGTCAATAAGAAGACACAAGATTTA
>NW_013841218.1:0-393 GCF_000517525.1 Limulus polyphemus
TACTTTAAAACAGCAGCTAATGAATTTTATATACCATTAAGTTACTAAATATAAAACAGAAGCTAATGAATTTTATATACCATTAAGTTACTTTAAAAACAGTAGCTAATGAGTAATTAACCATTAAGTTACTTTAAAACAGCAGCTAATGAATTTTATATATCATTAAGTTACTTTAAAACAGCAGTTAATGAGTTTTATGTGCCATTAAGTTACTTTAAAACAGCAGCTAATGAATTTTATATACCATTAAGTTACTTTAAAACAGCAGCTAATGAGTTTTATATACCATTGAGTTACTTTAAAACAGCAGTTAATGAGTTTTATGTACCATTAAGTTACTTTAAAACAGCAGCTAATGAGTAATTAACCATTAAGTTACTTTAAAACAGC
>NW_013841219.1:0-393 GCF_000517525.1 Limulus polyphemus
AAAACGTACAAGATTCGAGCCAGCGGTACGCCGCAAAACAGGCTCCGCACTTTAAACTATGGAGCGTAACAGTCAGTTCCATATACCGGCTAAGGATCAAAATGTACAAGATTCGAGCCAGCATGCTCCGAACTTTAAGCAATGGAGCGTAACAGTCAGTTCCACATGTCGGCTATAGATCAAAATGTACAAGATTCGAGCCAGCATGCTCGAACTTTAAGCTATGGAGCGTAACAGTCAGTTCCACATGCCGGCTATAGATCAAAATGTACAAGATTCGAGCCAGCATGCTCCACACTTTAAACTATGGAGCGTAACAGTCAGTCCCGCTATTTACTTAATAGCTGGTGGTTTCTGTTCTCTGGTTACTCTGCTTCTGGTCAGCAACTCAAA
>NW_013841220.1:0-518 GCF_000517525.1 Limulus polyphemus
AATTATTATTTCGTTTACCACAATGAACATTTTTTATTATTATGTTTGTCAACAAAAATACAAACAAGCTGAAGAAAAGAGAAGAACATTGATGTCAAATGATTATGCATCCTCATTTTTTCGTGAAATTATTATTTCGTTTACCACAATGAACATTTTTTATTATTATGTTTGTCAACAAAAATACAAACAAGCTGAAGAAAAGAGAAGAACATTGATGTCAAATGATTATGCATCCTCATTTTTTCGTGAAATTATTATTTCGTTTACCACAATGAACATTTTTTATTATTATGTTTGTCAACAAAAATACAAACAAGCTGAAGAAAAGAGAAGAACATTGATGTCAAATGATTATGCATCCTCATTTTTTCGTGAAATTATTATTTCGTTTACCACAATGAACTATTTTTTATTATTATGTTTGTCAAACAAAAATACAAACAAACTGAAGAAAAGAGAAGAACATTGATGTCAAATGATTATGCATCCTCATTTTTTCGTGAAATTATTATTTC
>NW_013841221.1:0-418 GCF_000517525.1 Limulus polyphemus
GATGATATATAAATGTATTAAAAAGTGTAATATGCAAGATGATATATAAATGTATTAAAAAGTATAATATGCTAGATGATATATAAATGTATTAAAAAGTGTAATATGCTAGATGATACATAAGTGTATTGGAAATTGTAATATGCTAGATGATACATAAGTGTATTAAAAAGTATAATATGCTAGATGATATATAAGTGTATTAAAAAGTGTAATATGCTAGATGATACATAAGTGTATTGAAAATTGTAATATGCAAGATGATATATAAGTGTATTGAAAATTGTAATATGCAAGATGATATATAAGTGTATTAAAAAGTGTAATATGCTACATGATACATAAGTGTATTAAAAATTGTAATATGCAAGATGATATATAAGTGTATTGAAAATTTGTAATATGCAAGATGATATAT
>NW_013841222.1:0-783 GCF_000517525.1 Limulus polyphemus
AGACTTAATTTTAAAACACTCTTAAAGTTCATAAAACCTTATGTAGTTCTGCCATCAATTATCATATTTCGAAACGTTTTTTTTAGTGTTTACTTTTTAACATTAGGCTGACTTGACAGGTAATATGGCTTCTCTATTTTCTTGGCACTATAATCTTCTTATAGTTTGTCATATTTTAATGTTATTGTTTAGAGAAGTTAATGCTATCATTCTTCTGTACGTGTGTAACTTAACGACTAGAAACAACTTTTGTATTCTACGTTGGTTTGTTATAAAGTAATAAAAATAACGGAATAAAATTTGTGAATTTGTTGGATCCATGTTTAATGTCTTTAACACCCCCAGTGTTCATGTTTCTAATCAATGCTAAAATATGTTTGTATGCTAGATTCATGTTGAATGTCGTTACTACTCTCAGTTTTCAAATTATCTACCCAGTACTAAAATATGTTTGTATGCTAGATTCGTGTTGAATGTCGTTACTACTCTCAGATTTTCAAATTATCTACCCAGTACTAAAATATGTTTGTATGCTAGATTCGTGTTGAATGTCGTTACTACTCTCAGATTTCAAATTATCTACCCAGTACTAAAATATGTTTGTATGCTAGATTCGTGTTGAATGTCGTTACTACTCTCAGATTTCAAATTATCTACCCAGTACTAAAATATGTTTGTATGCTAGATTCGTGTTGAATGTCGTTACTACTCTCAGATTTCAAATTATCTACCCAGTACTAAAATATGTTTGTATGCTAGATTCGTGTTGAATGTCGTTACTAC
>NW_013841223.1:0-389 GCF_000517525.1 Limulus polyphemus
ATATATCCTATATCAGATACAAACAAACATATATCCTATGTATATATACAAACAAACATATATCCTATATCAGATACGAACAAACATAAATCCTATATCAGATACGAACAAACATAAATCCTATATCAGATACAAACAAACATATATCCTATATCAGATACGAACAAACATAAATCCTATATCAGATACGAACAAACATAAATCCTATATCAGATACAAACAAACATAAATCCTATATCAGATACGAACAAACATAAATCCTATATCATATACGAACAAACATAAATCCTATATCAGATACAAACAAACATTTATCCTATACCAGATACAAACAAACATATATCCCATATCAGATACGAACAAACATAAATTCTATATCAGATACAAAC
>NW_013841224.1:0-393 GCF_000517525.1 Limulus polyphemus
GAGTGGCCCAGTCAAAGTCTTGACTTGAATCCAATAGAAAAAATCTATAGCGAGACTTGAAGATTGCAGTCCATCCACGATCCCCAACAAACTTGTCAGAATTGGAGCAATTTTGTCAGGAAAAATGGGCAAAAATTACACCATCCCATTGCTGCCAAAGGTGCTTCCATCAAGTACTGACTTAGGGGGCTAAATATTTATGAAATCAGAAAGTTTCAGTTTATATATTTTCTTTGCAGGTTTAGCTGACAGTCAACTTCTTTCACACATAACAGTATTAACTTTGGTCATTAGAGTTTTGAATAAAAACAAGTTCATTGAAAACAATTTTTTACATTATTTGTATTTCATCAAAATGTGACATTATTGTTAGGGGTGAATACTTTTGCAAGG
>NW_013841225.1:0-391 GCF_000517525.1 Limulus polyphemus
GGGATGCTTGTTTGTTTAGTATAGATGTAACAACTAAAGGTGTGGCGACATCATACGAGTATTGTATCGTGAAGCTGTGAAGTGATACACGTCCTATACGATACATGTATTTTCACGAAATGTGGCAAGCTTTCAGTAAATACTACAAGTCTTTAGTGCAGAAAATGTCAACATTTCTAATATTTTGCCAAAAATTAATGCTTCAATAAAAGAAGACGAGTATTGAGTACATGTTGTCTTCATTTCTTTTATGAAAAACATTACATGCGAAGTAACTTAGACAGATCTTAACATCTTTTATTTTACTTTTCTTGCCAGCTGCTATTTAGTTGATCAAACCTGAGAATTTGAAAAAGCACTATTACGTATTAGAATTTCGAATAGTCCGAAG
>NW_013841226.1:0-410 GCF_000517525.1 Limulus polyphemus
GAGTTTTTATTTAGGCACCGAAATTAGACCTTAACTACAAAGAGATTCTTTCATTGAACTGTTTCCATAAATCTCCTACAAGACTACTTTATATTAGGGTAATTTGTGAACTAATTACCCTGGAGTCTGGGATCCCGCACTTGGAAAGATCCAGCACAGCATGTTTTAAACGCTAACAGTATATCTCTTCTGAATATGTGTTTACTTTTAACCTTGTGTACACAATAGAAATGGCCTTCCCTAATTTTGGAAAACTTTAGAAATAGGCAAATAGTCGGTGCCAACAGCCACTTAAAGATTACTTGGTTTCGTTATTAAACATTTTTCTTGCTCGTGCGAAAATGTGTTTTAGTTGTTGAAACGCTTCTTTTTTACTTATGTACAGCTCAAAAAGAAACAATATATGCAAT
>NW_013841227.1:0-392 GCF_000517525.1 Limulus polyphemus
AAACAATATATGTGTCTACGTAAGTATTTATGTTAGCGTCAGTATTGTTACGAAAAACTGAAATTTCGAGAACCTCTCTACACGCCTATAAATATAACCAACGCGACGCGCCAAAAAAAAGAATATCTATTATTGGTTTGCTATTGTTGGTGTGCTATAAACTTCAGAAGCTATAACTGTGATTGTTGTAACGCTTATTGCTCGAGAAACTTAAGATATTTGACCAGGAACGTTTATTAATTTCGAACATTATAAACCATTTAACTTCAGTGGATTTCACATCGAAGATATTATTTAACTTCAGTTGTAAAAGAAACTCGACCTGTAATCGGCGTGTGATCAGTGAGAACTACTAAGCTAGCTAGGTCACTATTAAGTGAATTGTATCTGCG
>NW_013841228.1:0-390 GCF_000517525.1 Limulus polyphemus
GCTGATAAAATAAAAACATTTAAGAGGAATAGTTAAATACTTTAATAAAAAGATGGGTGAAAGTTTATGAAACCTGATGGGTACCTATAATCAACCTAAATATTTGTAATAAAAGAGGTAAGGGAGAGGATCTTATACTATTTATATATAACTTTGTCTCCAGATATAAAACGGCCACTGGTATGGCATAATAACACAATTCAAGTTTATACTAATAACATAATAGAGATACGAAGCAGTATTTTTGGATTAATAAATACCTGACCCATTGTTATCAATAATCTATATAAACATAACAGTACTGTCTGTTGTAACTACTTCGCCGGTAATCAAGTTTGATATGGAGGTTCATTGGGTCCATAGGGAGATACATACAAATTTTCATTTTTG
>NW_013841229.1:0-392 GCF_000517525.1 Limulus polyphemus
AGATTTAAGCTATTTAGTCTACACATTTATGTTTTCGTATTATAATTTATCAATCTAGAACAAAAGAGGCATAATTTATATTTATTTCCTAATTTTTTATGGTGGTTACAAGATTTGTCAAATCTACCGAACCCGTACAGTGATTCATTTGCGAAAATAACAGATAAAATACAAAGTTTTTTTTTAAGAAACATTTGATAACTATCTGGACATCATAAAGATTTTGCATGTAAAATTTGAAAATTTTGTGATGCATAAAAATATTTTTCATCTTAAAATGAAAAATAGTTTGCATGTTGGATAGGCAACGTGCGAAAAGAAAAAAAGGAATGAGAAAAACATTGCTTGACAAATCTTCAGACTTAATAAAAATAATTTATATTTTGCATATG
>NW_013841230.1:0-393 GCF_000517525.1 Limulus polyphemus
CTTGCAACAGTGGCAGCTCTAACAGCAAAATAAACAAGAGAGATTACAGCAGTGGTTGGAGGAGAAAGAAAATGAACAAGAAGAGAGACTACAGCAGTGGTTGGAGGAGAAAGAAAATGAACAAGAAGAGAGACTACAGCAGTGGCTGGAGGAGAAAGAAAATAAACACGAAGAAAATCTCCAACAGTTGAGAGAAAGCCAGAGTACACAAATGGAAAACATTAATAAATTTCAAAGGGAATTAAATGCATTAAAGGATGATTTATTGTCTTTAACACAAGACGGATACATTAACCATTGACTTAATCAGCCCCAGACAATGGCAAGCCCCTTCCAGACCCTGCAGCTAAATCCTAATGCAGACATCTTCAGTCCTGTTAGAAGTCACATCCC
>NW_013841231.1:0-393 GCF_000517525.1 Limulus polyphemus
GGTAATTAGGCTCATAACAAGACAATTGGTAAAGATTTTTGAAGTTTTAAAAATTCAGGCTATGGAAGAGGGTAATATCAACAAGTGTGCTAAATTTCATCCTGATATTGTATTAAATGGTCAAGTTATCATGCTAAGAAATTGGTGACTCCAGTGAAAACTGTGTTTTGAGAAAATAGCCATCAAGACAAAAATGAGTTATTTGTGTAGAAAAAGGTGTTAAACATCCGATTTAGGCTAAATTAGACAAATATGAGTTTTGAAATAACGGGGGCGCTCTCTAACGGTCAGTGCTACCTTAATGTATTGCTTTGAAAGCTTGATAATACTGAGAAATAAAACGACTACATGAATAATCTTACTACTGCATTTTAATATATTCTAAATTTAGAT
>NW_013841232.1:0-345 GCF_000517525.1 Limulus polyphemus
CTGAGAAATTCAAATGATGTAAAAAATATTTAAAACATTCAATACGGATACGCCCCACTTAAAGTCGTGAATATATAGATATTATATGTTTAAACCTGAGGAAGTATTGTGGTTTACTTTCAGGTTTAATTTTACCGAACGTAATTTATGATGCTTGTTTTTTTGTAAGGTACCTTTTCTGATTTTAGTTTTATTTATGTATATGGACGTAAATGTCTGTATATGCAAAGACGTAACTAGATAATTTTTACGTCTTGTCTAGGTATTGTATATACACATATGTGAACATTTCATTTAATGGCAATAATTATCTAAAATACTCTTGTATAGTTTGTGTTGTCTTTT
>NW_013841233.1:0-393 GCF_000517525.1 Limulus polyphemus
GACTATTCCTTCTTTGGCATGCTATGGGATTGATGGCCAGATCTCAGGAAATGACGATATTTACATACACTCACATAACAACTTAGTTTCCAGTTAAAAAGACAACAGCATATTTTCATCATTAGGCTTGAGGACAAGCTACATTTGTAATTAGGGAGAAGTGTGGTTTTTTGTTTTGCTTAAAGTTAAATCTATGACCTAGCACCTATTTTTTGTCATCGTCCTAGTGTAAGTCAAATTTCTAAAGATACGTGGTGTTGGAATAACATATTTAAATGCATTGTTTACTTTAATACTACAAAATGGATGCAATCCTTCCCTGTAGACTGTAGATATATAATTTATGTCGGAAACTCACGAGTTCAGTTTGTAAAAACTGTTGAATAGTTTAAG
>NW_013841234.1:0-393 GCF_000517525.1 Limulus polyphemus
CACATTAAATAACACTTAATACAAACACAAATCTTCACTAATACTCATGTAGCAGTCAGAGTAAAAACCCTCACATTAAGTAACGCTTAATACAAACACAAATCGTCGCTAATACTCATGTAACAGTCAGAGTAAAAACACACACACACACTAAGTAACACTTAACACAAGTACAAATCGTCGATAACACTCATGTAACAGTCAATGTAAAAACCCACACACTAAGTAACACTTAATACAAACACAAATCTTCACTAATACTCATGTAACAGTCAAAGTAAAAACCCACACACTAAGTAACACTTAATACAAACACAAATCTTCACTAATACTCATGTAACAGTCAAAGTCAAAACCCACACACTAGGTAACACTTAATACAAACTCAAATCT
>NW_013841235.1:0-391 GCF_000517525.1 Limulus polyphemus
AGCTGAATGAAACAAGTTAAGTTACTCGTGAGCGTATAGAAATGATTTTCACTTAGTCTAGTATGTTTTTATTAGCATTGTTACAAGTTTCATGAGAAATATTGCTGATTAAAAGCTAAAGCCAGAGCTGAATGAAACGAGTTAAGTTACTCGTGAGCGTGTAGAAACGATTTTCACTTAGTCTGGTATGTTCTTATTAGCATTGTTACAAGTTTCATAAGAAATATTGCTGATTAAAAGCTAAAGCCAGAGCTGAATGAAACGAGTTAAGTTACTCGAGAGCGTGTAGAAACAATTTTCACTTAGTCTGGTATGTTCTTATTAGCATTGTTACAAGTTTCATAAGAAATATTGCTGATTAAAAGCTAAAGCCAAAGCTAAATGAAACGAG
>NW_013841236.1:0-393 GCF_000517525.1 Limulus polyphemus
TTATTACATGTTATTCAGTATTATTACATGTCAGTTCAACATTATTGCATGCTAATTCACTATTATTAGGTCTTAAAGAAATTAATGTCGCTTTTTTTAGATGAAAAAAACCCGAACAACTTATGTTTCAAAATAAAACATTTAGTAAATGAAATAGTCTCCATTCTTATTGATGATGCTTTTCCATCTTACAATCAGGTTGCTAATGCCCTGATTAAAGAAATCACTTGGCTTTGAAGCAAAAACATGTCACATGTCGATGTCTTCTTTAACAACTACCACATTTGTATACGTTTTCTCATTAAGATGGTGTTGCAGTGAACGAAAAAGATGATAATCTGATGGTGCTATATCTGGAGAATATGGTGGGTGGGTGAAAACTTCACAACCCAA
>NW_013841237.1:0-680 GCF_000517525.1 Limulus polyphemus
GTTTGAAAAATGGTGTACATGTAATATAAGGGAAGTGTATCAGAAGTAAAGCTGGGGATATCTTCCAGTACCTTCTAAATCAATGGCTGCTATCATGAGAAACATAGCCTACGAAAGTGACAAGTGTTTGAAAATGGTGTCATGTTGCATGAGTAAGCTAAAATACACGAGAAGTTTTTTTTTCATATTTCTAAAGTTTTAATTTCTTGCTCCATCACTATTCGAAGGTAAACGATTACAGGATTAAACACCACATTTTGTAACTTTATTAATTTTGAAACTCACTTGTCTCTTGCTAAACATTTAACAAATCTTCTACGTATTTAATTTTGTGATAAAAGATTTTCTATACACATATTTAATTGTGGGTTCCTCGAATACAAGTGTTTTTACTCATCATTATATTCTATATAGAAAAAATAAAATAAAATGTGTGTTTGTTTGAAGTTAAGCACAAGGCTACACAATGGGCTATCTGTGCTCTGCCCACCACGAGTATCGAACCCGGTTTCTAGCGTTGTAAGTCCGCAGACTGTGCCACTGGGGGGCAACTAAAATGTGTTCAATGACACATAAAAAAAGAAGTTGCTCTTTTATCTAAGTCTAAATGATAAAAATATAAGTTTGTTTGTTTGTTTGTTTTTAATTATGCACAAAGCTACACAAGGGCTATCTGTGCT
>NW_013841238.1:0-393 GCF_000517525.1 Limulus polyphemus
CTTTTATCCTACTCCAAATTATCTTCTCTGACATAGGGGGTATTGTAATTGAATTAACTGCTGTGACATGCAGATCAACGGATCCAGCAACACTTACTGGAATCTGGCCTTTATTGTTTCCAAACGTCATTTTATCGAAGTCAACTACACACTTCCTCGGTAGTAAGTAGTCCAACCCTAATATGCATGGGTCTTCAATATCAGCCAAGTACACTTCGTGTCTCTCCTTTATGCCCATGAGCTCAACAGTTACCCACATTGGTCCCCACAACCTTGCATAATGTCCTATCACACCATAGAACTTCTGTGTGGCTTTTGGTACTCCTTTGAGATCCAGCACCTTGATACTCACAAGGGTTTGCTGATAAGCAGAATCTATGACAAAGTTGTATA
>NW_013841239.1:0-390 GCF_000517525.1 Limulus polyphemus
TTGACAGTACACAGTATCGTTAAATCTTATGTCTTCTTATTGACAGTACATAGTATCGTTAAATCTTGTGTCTTCTTATTGACAGTACACAGTATCGTAAATCTTGTGTCTTCTTATTGACAGTTCACAGTAGAGTTAAATCTTGTGTCTTTTTATAGATAGTACACAGTATTGCTAAATCATGTGTCTTCTTATTGAGGGTACACAGTATTGTTAAATCTTGTGTTTTCTTATTGACAGGACACATTATAGTTAAATCTTGTTTCTTATTATTGACAGTACACAGTATTGTTATATCTTGTGTCTTCTTATTGAAAGTACACAATATCGTTAAATCTTGTGTCTTCTTATTGAAAGTACACAGTTTCGTTAAATCTTGTGTCTTCATAT
>NW_013841240.1:0-392 GCF_000517525.1 Limulus polyphemus
ATAACGCCCCCACGGCTGAAAGGGCAAGCATGTTTGGTGTGACACGGATTCGAACCCGTGACCCTCAGATTGCGAGTCGAGTGCCTTAACCACCTGGTCATGCCGGGCCTTATGTTTATCTTTTTCTGTGTTTATTTTAATTGATCGAATTACTCTTTCCCCCATATTATTGCTAATTTTAATAATGTTGACGTGATACGTTAAGAAAAATTTTATCAGTATTTTTGTCACCGTACTCCACGTTCAACTATGTAATTAGACATTTTGATAAAAAAAAAAAAGGTTAGAAAAAACTACCTTTAATTATAAAATAACTTTTTATTTTAACCAACGTTTCGCCTTTGTGGCTTATCCAGAGTTAGTATGTAATTAGAACATTTGTATTTTATATT
>NW_013841241.1:0-394 GCF_000517525.1 Limulus polyphemus
ACTGAATTCTTAACCAACATACTCAGCTTTAGCCTTACTTTGTACAACTACTCCATGAAAACTTAGGTGTCACTCTTGTTACCGAATTTATAACCACAATACTCATCTTTAGTCTTACTTGGTTAAACTACTCTTTGAACACCTAGGTGTAACTCTAGTTACTGAATTTATAACCAACCTACTCGTATTTAGCCTTACTTGGTACAACTACTGCATGAAATCCTAGGTGTAACTCTAGTAACTGAATTTATAACCAACATACTCGTCTTTAGACTTACTTGGTACAACTACTCCATGCACTCTTAGTTAGCGCATGTGTAACCACCATACTTAACTTTATCCCTTCTTGGTACAACAACTTCACGAACACCTAGGTGTAACTCTTGTTACCGAA
>NW_013841242.1:0-392 GCF_000517525.1 Limulus polyphemus
CGACTTTGGATATTGGAGCGCTTTTTGTGTAAGTACCTGCAATGAAAGTTCATTCCTGCAGTCACCTCTGCATGCATTGTTGTAAGACAATGCAATGCTTACAGGCAGTTGATACAAGTAGTGTGACGAGTGTGAGTGTGGTTACACAACTTTGTGATAGAGAAGACGTGTGCGCGTATTGTGTGTGCTTCTACATATATTTGTGTGTTGTACATATGTCTTTATATATATATTTATATTTAAATCTGGAGCACTGGTTCAATACACGGATTAAACCCGAACAGGCGACTTTGGATATCAGAGCACTTTTTTTTAAGTACCTGGAATGAAGTTTCCAAGAAAAACAATTGCGAGCCTGCTGCAGCGATCGTGTTTTAACTTGCATTGCCGTG
>NW_013841243.1:0-517 GCF_000517525.1 Limulus polyphemus
TTACCTTGTATCAAGTACTGTTTACTCTGAAATTACGTTTCAACAATCGCATTCATTCTTAGATTATCAACTGCCTTTTATGGGTTATGTAGGCCAAAATGAAACGCAAATATATTTCTATTTGCCGGTATAGCAAAGTGGGTGGTATGTGGCAATAACACCATGTCTTTTTTTTTCAATGTAATCCTATCTGGTCGGTTTGTGTGAACATGGAATATGATATCTAAGAAAGTATGGAATCTCTTCACTCATTCAAGAAGCTCTTAACCAGATGCAAACTATATAGCGACAATATCAGGTCAACATTTGACCATTGTTCATAAGGAAAATTGCACGTCTGCTAAGAATATAAATAAACTAGGTTAGCACTCAAACATTATACATTTGTACCCTGTATGTTAGTTAACAATATAAATAAACTAGGTTACCACTCAAACATTATACATTTGTACCCTGTATGTTAGTTAACAATATAAATAAACTAGGTTAGCACTCAAACATTATACATTTGTACCCT
>NW_013841244.1:0-393 GCF_000517525.1 Limulus polyphemus
ATTATAAAGTTAATCTTAATGGATAATATATTCACTATTGTAGAGTTAATCGTGACGGATAATATATTCACTATTATAAAATTAATCTTAATGGATATTATATTCACTATTGTAGAATTAAACTTAATGGATAATATATTCAGTATTGTAAATTTAATCGTGAAGGATAATATATTCACTTTTGTAGAGTTAATCCTAATGGATAATATATTCAGTATTGTATAGTTAATCATAATGGATAATATATTCACTTTTGTACGGTTAATCCTGATGGATAATAGATTCACTCTTATAGAGTTAATCCTAATAGATAATGTATTCACTGTTGTAGAGTTAATCCTAATGGATAATATATTCACTGTTGTAGAGTTAATCACAATGGATAATATATTC
>NW_013841245.1:0-390 GCF_000517525.1 Limulus polyphemus
CCTGTAAAACAAAAGTTCTACCAAAATGTGAATTAGCGATTGGCCAGCATTTACTAGTGAACCCGACTTGAGCTGACAACTATACGGATAGCAGATTTAAAATTATTGCAAATGGTCTGTCAACCTTTTACCTCTATATTTTTGAAGCTACCATCATTAAAACACATAAACCCGTCTTTGCCGCCAAAACGAATTTCTATACAATCTACACATCCTTCAGTAGGTCTGTGACATTTCCTGATTGGCTAAAGGACTTGCCAATCAGTGATTGCCTTACCGGCCTACGTTGATCTGATTCATTTTATAAGCTGTACTATTTCCTATAGATCATTTTTCAGACGGTTCTGCTATGATTAATGTCTGGTGAAAGCTTCAGCAGATATTTCCTTT
>NW_013841246.1:0-393 GCF_000517525.1 Limulus polyphemus
ATCAGTGTACTTGCGGTAAGAAACAAACTTCACATGGTCAGCCTGTATGCCAGGTGCCCTGTAACTATACGTCGTGTCAGTGTACTTGCGGTAACAAATAGACTTCACATGGTCAGCCTGTGTGCCGGGTACCCTGTAACTATACGTCGTGTCAGTGTACTTACGGTAAGAAACACACTTCACATGGTCAGCCTGTATGCCAGGTACCCTGTAACTATACGTCGTGTTAGTCTACAACCAGTAAGAAATAGACTCCACATGGTCAGCCTGTGTGCCGGGTACCCTGTAACTATACGTCGTGTCAGTGTACTTGCGGTAAGAAATAGACTTCACATGGTCAGCCTGTGTGCCGGGTACCCTGTAACTATACGTCGTGGCAGTGTACTTACGGTA
>NW_013841247.1:0-393 GCF_000517525.1 Limulus polyphemus
CACTTGTTTGTTCCCTTGATCTTCCTAATAATAATCGTCTCTAAGACTTGTTTGTTCCCTTGATATTCTCAATATTAATCGTCCCTAAGACTTGTTTTTCCTATGATATTCTCAATATTAATCGTCCCTAAGACTTGTTTGTTCCCTTGATCTTCCCAATAATAATCGTACCTAGACTGTTTATTCCCGTGATCTTCCTCATGTTAATCGTCCCTAAGACTTGTTTGTTCCCTCGATATTCCCAAGATTAATCGTCCCTAAGACTCGTTTGTTCCCTTGATCTTCCCAATAATAATCGTCCCTAACACTTGTTTGTTCCATTGATATTTCTAATAATAATCGTTTCTAAGACTTGTTTGTTCCCTTGATCTTCTCAATAATAATCGTCCCTAA
>NW_013841248.1:0-524 GCF_000517525.1 Limulus polyphemus
ACCCCCACTTGTGACATTAATCCAGTTTGACTGAACTCCATTTGTAACAAACCTCTACTTTCTTATATCCAGCCACTCTTCAATCCAATATGCTAACTTATTCCCCACACCTATAGAGATAATTTTTTTACAAAATTCTGTGAGTAGCACTCATAATTTTTAAGTTTAAGTTGTGTATTTTTTGTTTGTTTTGTCCTGTTTGACTTTTTTAAAAGTACACCTAAATTACTGAAAAAACTGAAAGGAACGAAAACAAAATTACAGATAAACCAATCATTTAAACAACTTTAGTTTTAAAATAAGGTCTTGCAAATTTCCAGAATATTACCTGTGTAGTATCATACATATATATTAATTATATATAGAATGTTACCTGTATAGTATCATACATATGGAGGTAACATTCTATATATAATTAATATATATGTATGATGCTATACAGGTAACATTCTATATATAATTAATATATATGTATGATACTACACAGGTAACATTCTATATATAATTAATAGTATAGTATCATA
>NW_013841249.1:0-740 GCF_000517525.1 Limulus polyphemus
GTATCATGTTTTCATTATGTCAACTGAATATTAACAGCATATTAATTTTCTTGGATGATATTTCAGTGCTTAAGAAAAAGAAAAATATTTATTTAGATGAAGCACTGAAATTGTTTTTGCTTCATCCTCTGAAGAAGAGTCTCTTTCTGAGTTTGAAGAAGAAGCCACAACAAATAAGGATGGAGAGGAGCAAGAACCAGCTTTGCTTGAATCACTTTTGTTTGAGGAGCCTGACTTACCTTCAAGGGAAGAAGACTCTCCTCATGACCACCAACAATCAAACTTTGAGTAGAACGCTCTTCATAGTTGGTTTTTTTGGTTGTTTCTTGACTTGCCGGTCGAGTATGGCCCAGAGGTTGTCGATGGAGTTCATGTCAGGAGATTGGCTCGGTCAGGGCAACTTCTGGATACCATTTTCTTCCTGCCACTATTTGGGTGTTTCTAGCAGTGTGACACGGTGCTCCATCTTCCTGGAACAACGTTGTGTTCTTGTCCACGAAACCCAAGGAATAAATTGGCAAGAGTCCTTCCTCCAATATTTCGACGTATTTCGCAAAATTTATGTTGCCAACGCACTCCACTAAGCTCGATCTCCCACTAACCCAAACAGCTCGCCAAACCATCACGCTTAAACCACCATGCTTCACAGTTGGCTGCAATCTGTTGAGCCAAAACCTTTGGTGAGGTATTCTCCAGACTCATATCTTTCCACTGTCCGAAAATTGAGCGAATCTTGATTC
>NW_013841250.1:0-392 GCF_000517525.1 Limulus polyphemus
CCCTAAGAAAGTGATGCTTTGCCTTTGGGGAGACATCAAAGGAGTAATTCATTTCAAACTCCTCAATCCACAGTGAACTGTCAATGCAGACATCTAAAGTCAACAACTGGAATGTTTAAATCAAACCCTTCATCAGAAACATCCTTCACTCATCAATCGGAAAGGTGTTCTTCTTCTCCACAGCAATGCACATCCACATGTGGCACGTTTGTCGCAACACAAGATTGTGGAGTTGGGCTGGGAAGTTCTCTCCCACCCACCATATTCTCCAGATATGGCACCATCAGATTACCATCTTTTTCATTCGCTTAATGGAAAACATAAGCAAATGTGGAAGGTGATAAAGAAGACATCGACATGTTTTTTGCTTCAAAGCCAAGTGATTTCTTTAA
>NW_013841251.1:0-391 GCF_000517525.1 Limulus polyphemus
ATCTTGAAAGAATGCTGGCAAGAAACTGTCCATTCAAACTTTTGGAGCAGCTATAGTTGCAAAGTCCTTCACAAACTTGCGGTAGTAAGTACAGAGTCCCAAGAAACTTCTTAGCTCTCCCACATTGTCTGGTGTTGGTCAGTCATGCACTGCTTTCACCTTATCAGGATCAGTTTGTACACCATTCTCACTAACAATGTGGCCTAAGTAAAACACTTCTTTCTGGAACAAATGACATTTCTTGGGATGGAGTTTGAGGTTTGCTGCTTTCAAACACTTGAATACTTCCTCCAGCTGAGACATTTCCTCATCAAAAGTTGTTGCAAATACGATGACATCGTCCAGGTACACTAGGGCTATCCTCCATTGTAGACCTTCCAATACTCGTTCC
>NW_013841252.1:0-631 GCF_000517525.1 Limulus polyphemus
CATTGTCGGTTAGAGCACCTGTTTTGTAACATTGTCGGTTAGAGCACCTATCTTGTAACATTGTCGGTTAGAGCACCTGTCTAGTAACATTGTCGGTTAGAGCACCTGTCTTGTAACATTGTCGGTTAGAGCACCCGTCTTGTAACATTGTCGGTTAGAGCACCTGTCTAATAACAGTGTTATATACAGTTGTAGTTTATACATTGTTACTAGTATTGTATACATTTGGAGTTTATACATTGTTACCAGTATTGTATACAGTTGTAGTTTATACATTGTTACCAGTATTGTATACAGTTGTAGTTTTTATATTGTTACTAGTGTTGTATACAGTTGTAGTTTATACATTGTTACGAGTATTATATACAGTTGTAGTTTATACATGGTTACTAGTATTGTATACAGTTGTAGTTTATACATTGTTACTAGTATTGTATACAGTTGTAGTTTTTATATTGTTACTAGTATTGTATACAGTTGTAGTTTATACATTGTTACTAGTATTGTATACAGTTGTAGTTTATACATTGTTACTAGTATTGTATAGTTGTAGTTTATACATTGTTACTAGTACTGTATACAGTTGTAGTTTATATATTGTTACTAGTATTGTATACAGTTGTAGTTTTTA
>NW_013841253.1:0-392 GCF_000517525.1 Limulus polyphemus
GTAAACAATATAACTATGGACTTGTTTTGATTTGTAAACAATATAACTATGGACTTGTTTGGTTTGTAAACAATATAACTATGGACTTGTTTGGTTTGTAAACAATATAACTATGGACTTCTTTTGATTTGTAAACAATATAACTGTGGACTTTTTTTGATTTGTAAATAATATACATATGTATTTATTTTAATTTCTAAATAATATAAATATCTAATGTTGTGATTTTTAAAGAACATATACATTGCACTTGTTTGGATTAATAGGTAATATAAGTATTAGGTTGTCAAAAAATTAATGTCGCGTTTTTGAACACTTTCATTAATCACCCCCCCAAGAAACGTACATCATGTATAATAGTTAAACGAACCGCCTAAAGTTTATGGAAATGT
>NW_013841254.1:0-392 GCF_000517525.1 Limulus polyphemus
AGTAGAATCATTTACCAATAATATGCAAACCACTAGGTATACCATGACAAATGAGTATCTGATGGTACTTGCGCTAGTCCATTATTCTGTCTATTTTACAAATATCTCCTGTTGCCTCAGCAGAACAACACCCCCAAACCATCACACTGCCTCCCTATGCTTCATGGTAGGTGCTATTCATTGAGGTAAGTATCTTTCACCTTTCTTTCACCAAATGTACAATCTACGTTTTGAACTAAATATTTCAAACTTGGACTCATCCATTCATAACACCCTCTTCCAATCATCAACAGTCCAGTTTTTGTACTTTTTGGCAAATTTCAGTCTCTTGACAATATTTGTAGTTTTTTTTAAACTGCTACATGACCAAATATTCTATTCTTGTTGAGTCT
>NW_013841255.1:0-393 GCF_000517525.1 Limulus polyphemus
AGCTACCATAATCACTTATGGAGTGATTGATTCTTTGGGCTTTGTCTGTTGCTTTGGTCATCCCCTAGTCACTGCTATAGAGGTGAGTACAAGTGTTTTGAAAATATCTTATTATAGAAATATATTTACGTAAGATAAAACAAAATCTGTCTTAAATGTTAATTTCACCTTCCAATCAATTAAAAAGTATCCTTTAACTATTTTATTTCAACATCTAAAAACGTCACATATGAATAAAAAAGTTTAATTCGTGTACATCTATGATATACTAGATGTGTTTGCTGATAGAAATACCAACCTTTGCTACCAAAGACTACACACTATATAGTTCATATAATGTATTTCCAAGCTTTTAAAATAATATAACCTTTAATTTGTGAGTTTAAAAAAGTT
>NW_013841256.1:0-393 GCF_000517525.1 Limulus polyphemus
CTTCTTGTTTCTTTTCTTTTCCTCTAATAACTGCTGTAATTTCTCTTCTTGTTTAATTTCTCGTTATTCTTGTTTCTTTTCTTTTTCCTCTAACAACTGCTGTAATTTCTCTTCTTGTTTAATTTCTCGTTCTTCTTGTTTTTTTCTTTTTCCTCTAATAACTGCTGTAATTTCTCTTCTTGTTTAATTTCTCGTTATTCTTGTTTCTTTTCTTTTTCCTCTAATAACTGCTGTAATTTCTCTTGTTTATTTTGTTGTTCAAGCTGCCACTGTTGCATGTTTTCTTGCAACTGCTGTTGTCTATCTTCTTGTTTCTTTTCTTTTTCCTCTAACAACTGTTGTAATTTCTCTTCTCGTTCTTCTTGTTTCTTTTGTTGTTTTTGTATTGGTGTC
>NW_013841257.1:0-393 GCF_000517525.1 Limulus polyphemus
CTTTGCGCGAAAATTCAAAAACAAACAAACAAACAAACAGCCAGAAGAAACTAAAATGACGTCATAAGGGAGGCTTAACGTTGCAATTTGTACTGTCGTGACGTCAGTAAAACGTGTGCATGCCATGAATCACGAGAATAATTATGAACTCTGTAGGTTACAACACAACAAAACATATGAACTTCAAAAGCAAGAAATGAAAATATTTATTACTCTTGAAACAGAACACTTTCGGGGACTCTGCGGAAGTACATCTAGTGTAAAATGGTCTTTGTTATTACAGAAATATCCAAACGAAATGTGAACTCTGAACAGTAGGTAGTGCTATCAGACCAGCCTAACAAAGTAAATACACACACACACACACATATATATATATATATATATATACAC
>NW_013841258.1:0-390 GCF_000517525.1 Limulus polyphemus
TGTTGGGACTTTCATGATGGGTGTTGGTGGGTGTCGCTCAACACCAACCACTACTGGTCTCCTTGAGGCCGACTTGTTGGTAATATTCTTCCTAAACTGGCTCCTCAAATGTCCGTGCTTTCCACAGTTCCAACAACCTTTCTGGATACCAGCCTTTACTGCTGTATCGTCTCCCCTGTGTTGAAGTTGCCAGCATTGAGCTCTCTTGTGCCCAGGTTTGTTACAGTGCCAGCAAAGTCCCTCAAACTTCTCTGAAAGCTGACCTTTTCTGGCCTTGAATCCAGATGACTGTACCAACCTCGGTACCTCTGTGCAGGACATAACGTATGATTCAAATTCGAGAGCTCTGGCCATTGCATCCTGCATGGTAGAGGGGTGTGCTTGCTTCAC
>NW_013841259.1:0-393 GCF_000517525.1 Limulus polyphemus
TTTATTCCATGTTAATCCGATGTAAAAAGTAATTCCCAGGAATTTTATATTATTGCTAATATTCATTTGTGTGTGTCTCTCTCCTAGCTTTAATTCAATTTTCTTGAGTGTATTTACGTGTTTGCGGAGAAAGTTATGACTTGTGTTTTCGTTGGCTTGAGTATCACTCGTCATTTGTTGCACCATTTGATGATTAGTTCTGGTGATTTTTGGACACGAGTTGTGGCAATGATATGGTTTCCAGATATGCTCCAGACTGCAATGTCATCGGCATATTGGGAGTGGTATGTATATGTTACGGCCCGGCATGGCCAGGTGGATAAGGCGCTCGACTCGCAATCTGAGGGTCGCGGGTTCAAATCCCCGTCCCACCAATGATGCTCGCCCTTTCAG
>NW_013841260.1:0-393 GCF_000517525.1 Limulus polyphemus
TAATGCTGATGGACTGAGTCGAAGACCCTGCAAAAATGACTGCAAAAGAGAGGTTGAACTAACCAGATGCCATCAAGCTGAAGTCAAGGTGACTGAAAGAGATGATGATGGTGAAGTGGAACCAAATATAGATATAAAAGCAGAACAGGAGAAAGACCAAGATTTGAAGCCAATAATTGATTTGATACAAGCAAGTGTTTTGTGCCCTTCTTGGGAAAAGGTGTTTAGCTTAAGCCCTGTGACAAAGAACTATTGAGCACTAAGGAACCAGTTGAAGCTTGAAAATGGTATTCTTCTCCGGAGATGGAAAAGTGACGATGTGGCAAACAGTTATACCGAGAAAGTAGTAAGTTGTGCTGCGTCAGTCTCATGATAGTTTAACAGGTAGGACAT
>NW_013841261.1:0-393 GCF_000517525.1 Limulus polyphemus
TTAGGAAAAACAATTTTTTTCAAAATTTGGAAAAAAACATGGGCTATAGCCTTGGCTTTTTCGGTGAAAATATGATTTTTTTGTAAAATGGAAAAAAAGTGATTTTTTATCGCAATATTAATATACAAATATTGGATACAGTTTATTCCGTCGGGAAACAAAATATTGAGACATTATAGCATGAAATAAACAATTATGTCTTATGAAAATCTAAAAAATTGAACTTTCGCTAACAGAGAATAAAGAGAATCGAAAAGGTGGAGTTCATTTTATAAGAAGACGTCAGGGCCTTTTTATTTTTGGATTTTGTTTGAATAATCTTATATTTAATACTCTTCATTTTTTACAAAATAACTGAAGACAAAAAACAGTAAAATCGAAGCTATCCGAAAT
>NW_013841262.1:0-391 GCF_000517525.1 Limulus polyphemus
AGGTTTTGTTACGTTATTTAGATTGTAGCAGCATATGACTTGTCGTGGTTTTGTTACGTTATTTAGAATGTAGCAGCACATGATTTATCGAGGTTTTGTTACATTATTTAGATTGTAGCAGCACATGATTTATTGAGGTTTTGTTACGTTATTTAGATTGTAGCAGCATATGACTTGTCGTGGTTTTGTTACGTTACTTCGATTGTAGCAACACATGATTTGTCGAGGTTTTGCTACGTTATTTAGATTGTAACAGCACATGACTTGTGGTTTTGTTAACGTTATTTAGATTGTAGCAGCACATGATTTATCGAGGTTTTGTTACGTTATTTAGAATGTAGCAGCACATGATTTATTGAGGTTTTGTTACGTTATTTAGATTGTAGCAGCA
>NW_013841263.1:0-390 GCF_000517525.1 Limulus polyphemus
AGTCCGTTTGTCATCATCACAGGGTCTTCAGGTTAAGGTACTTTTGGTGAATTATGCAGAAAGGAGATCATGACCTCGGCTGCTCAAGCCTTGTAGAGCACAGAATAAACACAAGCAATCACAGTATAATAAAGATCCCTCCGAGGAGAATAGCTCCAGCAATTATGCAGAAAGGAGATCATGACCTCGGCTGCTCAAGCCTTGTAGAGCACAGAATAAACACAAGCAATCACAGTATAATAAAGATCCCTCCGAGGAGAATAGCTCCAGCAAAGCAACAAGAGATGGAGAAGGTCATGGATGGCCTAATTAAAGAAGGGATAAAGCGAGAAAATGAGATAATCCCTGGTCTAGCTCCCATCATGTTAGTCCAAGAAGAAGCATGGGACC
>NW_013841264.1:0-393 GCF_000517525.1 Limulus polyphemus
GATATGTCCCATAAAATTAAGAGACTTTGTTGAACTTTAATTTTGTGTTTGTAATGTTTGTAAATTCTGTACGTTTAATTAAGTTATTGTTAATTATCTGTTGGTTTAATGTAAGTGGCTGTTGTTCGGGATGAACAATACTAAGGAATGGGCAGTGTTATGACAGTGGAAGTCACGCGATGCTGGGAGCATGCACTGGAGTTCTAGAAAGATCGAGGAACCTGTGGAACATGCTAACATTTGCTAGACGCATGCTCTTTTTGTATATAAGCGCGGCAAATAAAGTGAGAGAATTAATTGGAGCTGGAGTATCAGATAGAGAGATTGAAGATAATAGACACAGTTAATCGAGTCAAGTGAGCGGTAGTGACCATAAGTAAAGTGCGTGAATCG
>NW_013841265.1:0-393 GCF_000517525.1 Limulus polyphemus
AGTTACATGGACATACAACAGACAGTACTATTATATTTATATATAAGTAGTTACGTGGACGTACAACAGACAGTACTATTATATTTATATAGAAGTAGTTACATGGACATACAATAGACAGTACTATTATATTTATATAGAAGTAGTTACATGGACAAACAACATACAGTACTGTTATATTTATATAGAAGTAGTTGCAAGGATATACAACAGACAGTAATATTATATTTATATAGAAGTAGTTACATGGACATACAACAGACAGTACTATTATATTTATATAGAAGTAGTTACATGGACATACAACAGACAGTACTATTATATTTATATAGAAGTAGTTACATGGACATACAACACACACTACTATTATACTTATATAGAAGTAGTTACATG
>NW_013841266.1:0-392 GCF_000517525.1 Limulus polyphemus
AGAAAGCAGCTGCTCTTTCCAGTGATACACTTTCACACCTAAAACCACTTTTCATAAAAGGAAATTCCTGCCATCTTTGCAAAAACCTGTATCTGTTCAATCCACTAAAGTTGAGGATTCTTCTAAAAACTCCAGCTTCTCTAGTTCAAAATCTTCTGACAGTCAGGATGAAACTTCATCAAGGCCTGTCTGCCATTTTTATAAAAAAACCTAGTCATGTTATGTTTGATTGTTGATGTTTGAAAAAGAAAAGGAGGCAACACCCAGTGCATTTGTGTTCACATATGGACGTAGTTTCACCAGATCACCCTATCACCACTGACGTAAAGGCTGCTATAGTCAAGGGAGAATTTAGGCCTTTTGTGTCTGTTGGTTCTGTGTGTTTGACAAAT
>NW_013841267.1:0-392 GCF_000517525.1 Limulus polyphemus
ATTATGAATTCTGTGTACTGTCAATAACAAGACATAATTTAACAATTTTGTGTCCTGTCAATAAGAAGATAAAGAATTTATCAATACTGTGTACCGTCTATAAGAAGACAAAAGATTTAACGATACTGTGTACTATCATAACAACTCATAAGATTTAATGATACTGTGTACTATCACTAACAAGCCAAAAGATTTAACGTTACTGTGTACTGTCAATAAAAGACACAAGATTTAAAAATACTGTGTCCTTTCAATAAGAAGATACAGGATTTATCAACACTGTGTACTGTCAATTAGAAGACACAAGATTTAACAATACTGTGTCCTGTCAATAAGAAGATAAAGGATTTATCAATACTGTGTACTGTCAATAAGAAGACACAAGATTTATC
>NW_013841268.1:0-389 GCF_000517525.1 Limulus polyphemus
TACTGAAGTCAGCTTTGTACCAGGAGACAAGGTGTGGTTGTATAATCCCAGGAAGACCAAAGGGAAGTCTCCTAAGTTGTACTTCTCCATGGGAAGGCCCATATGACATAGTGGATCGTCTCTCAAACGTGACTTTCCGGGTAAAATGTGGTCGGCGAGGTAAGCCAAAAGTGGTGCATGCCAACAGGCTTTGGCATTATCATGGTCCAGGACATTTCAATTGGGACGAAGTGAACAACAGAACAAATGACGCCGCTGAAGACGTGTCACCTGAAGAAGCCACCGTCGAAGAAGAAACTCTACTCAGTTTTGAGAAGAGAAACGGTGAAGCTCTTGATGAAGTTACTACCATTGATGTGACTGTTATCGACGATAAAACATTTCCTGAT
>NW_013841269.1:0-393 GCF_000517525.1 Limulus polyphemus
ATTATACATTTATATATATTTATTATTCTTATTATACTGACCTTTTAGCTGTGCTTGGCTAACAATACAGAAGTTACAATGACGTGGCTCATGTGTGCTCATGTTACTATATCAAATAACATAAAACTGACCTTTGGTCTGTACAAAGTAACTTGTTTTGGCTGTAATTTAGTAGACTAGTATTTTGTAAAATACAGTCTCATTTCAATTATTATACATTATATATGTATATAGATTATTGCTGTTTTGAAATAAGTTCTTAAACTTATTTTTCTTAAAACGCAGAATAGTAACTAAAGAAGTAAAGCAAACAATTATCTCCTCTAGTTACAACCTTTGTACTAGATTGCAGCTTGACGTACATTGTTAAGCCTTTAAAAAATGTCCACATAG
>NW_013841270.1:0-391 GCF_000517525.1 Limulus polyphemus
AAGTAATATGAATGAAAAAAGCTGGGTTTAAAATTATCTTATTTTTAATCATTTTAATTTAGTTTTGAGGATAAAACAGCCGAGATGGACCAAAAGGTCCCATGTTGTCCCAAAATATTATGTTATGTTATGATAGTCGTTATACTACCACCACTGCATGATAAAAGGCGTATTCTTGCCACAGCATAATTCATGGTAGATCACTATTGCTGCAAGATAGACGGTAAGCCATACAACTACATGATAATAACTGCATGATAAACAGTCTATTCATACCAAGGAATGTTAAACGTTATATCCTTCCCACTAAATAATAAACGACGTATATCTACCTGAGCATAATAACCGATATATCCCTCCCTATGTATGATAAACGTATAATAAATCGTAT
>NW_013841271.1:0-393 GCF_000517525.1 Limulus polyphemus
GGCTGGTATATATAAGAGGGGAAAACGTGACGCGGTAAGGGAAGGTAATGTGTGTATAGACAGTGAGTAATTGAACTGCAGTCAGAAGCATTGTTGACGTTCGTTGATTAGCATTTGTTTTAACGCGATTGTTGAAGTTGAGTGTATCGGTAAAGTTATATTCGGAAAGAATAAACCAGTTTTTATTACGAAAGAACTTGTGTCGCTTAAGTTTCGTCGGAACGAAGTTACGGAAAATTAATTAACAAACGGAGACGTAACAATATCTTGACTGGATTTGTGTAAGGAAAGTAGTATTGAGAAGAACCAGGACCAAAGAACGTGGTATTGGAACAGTCTATGACCAAAGAACGTGGTATTGGAACAGTCTATGACCAAAGAACGTGGTGTTGT
>NW_013841272.1:0-393 GCF_000517525.1 Limulus polyphemus
GACGGGGACCTGCAGATTGCGAGTTGAGCGCCCTAACCACCTGGCCACGCCGGGCCCTTATAATGAAATGAAGGAACTCACTCTTTAGCTACAGAAAAATAAATTCAACTTGCATATTCTGAGAGCTATTACAGTTTAGAGATAACTGATAATACGCAAGCAACTTACATGTAAGTACCTTCAAGTTCTTAACTTTACAATACTAAGCACTGGCAGTGGATATTACTACCGTTTATTAATACTATACACAAAGAAACTGTTGTACAGAAAATAAAGGGGCAACACTTTTTTCATCAGGTGGCTGTATATATTAATATTTATTATCTATCCATGTGTTTCTGAATTGTAAAAGTTTTCAGTTTGATATAAATATATATAAATATCTAGAATTAC
>NW_013841273.1:0-394 GCF_000517525.1 Limulus polyphemus
ATAACCACCATACTCATCTTTAGCCTTTACTTGGTACAACTACTCCATGAAACCTAGTTATAACTCTAATTGCAGAATTTTTAACCACCATACTCATCTTCAGCCTTACTTGGTACAAATACTCCATAAAAACCTAGGTGTAACGATAGTCACCGAATATATATCCAACATACTCATTTTTAGCCTTACTTGGTACAACTACTCCACGAACACGTAGGTGTAACTCTAGTTTCCAAATTTATAACCACCAAACTCATCTTTAGCCTTACTTGGTACAACTACTCCACGAACACGTATTTGTAACTCTAGTTTCCGAATGTGTAACCCCATACTCATCTGTAGCGTTATTTGGTACAACAACTCCACGAACACGTAGGTGTAACTCTAGTTACCG